>NW_006159617.1:2650013-2652021 GCF_000334495.1 Tupaia belangeri chinensis | reverse complement strand
CTGCTGAAGCGATAGGATAAAATCAGATCGGATTAGATCAAAGAGCCTGGGAGCCAGCCTTTGGAGCAGATTCATTTAATCAATAAAGAGACCTCCTGAGAGTGGGGAGAGAATCGGGGCAGTGCTCAGGGATTAAGACAAGGACTGGGGGGCGGGGACAGGGGCAGGGGGGTGAAAAAGAAACAAGAGTTTCTACCCGTATATATTTCTGCCTTCTTTAGAAGATATAAATTCTCAAAAACATTATAGCCACGCTCACCAGAGGGTAGAAACATTTCTTTAAGAGTTCATTATTCTGATACTCCATTACTCCAGTAATGCCCTACCAGCCAGGAGGTTAAGGAAAAACACCAAGAACAACTTCCATTCCATAAAAGGTATTTCAGCAAAAGCAATTTAGGCTTAAATGATTTCCCAAGAAGCATAAATCCCTTATGAGTTAATCTGTAAAATTTTCTGTTGTCCCTTTTGTGAGGAGAAATAATAGAAAAATACCAAAAGGCCAAAGTCTAGCTCCACCCTCCTCTTTGGATCCTCCCCCTGCCCACCTTCCAGTCCCGCCCTTTTACCCCACAAATAATTATAAATCATTGTGTATTAAGAGGCTCGCTGTGGCTTCCTTCACCCATGATTAACACTTAAACTGATGCATATTCATTCATCTCTTAGCCCTACTAAACCCTTCTAAAAAAAAAACAAGGACTTGCCAATAAGCAAGTGACACCCATTAGAAAGTTAACCAGGGAAAATGAGAGAAAAAATGAAGGATAGAGCAAATTAAGGATGCAAGTCCCTCAATGGTTATTGGGCTTAATGGTGTTATAAAAATGATGTCGGCTTTTACCAGGAATAATTTATATTCTGAATTAAATAAGGATATGTATCTATAAATCCATTCTATAAAACTTAATTTTCCATCTAGATATGCTGATTACTTCGGGCCCAGCATACCTTTACCGGTTGTTAATTACTGCGGGATGGTTTAACACTATTTTCCAAATCAGCATGCATGCATAAAATGACTGCAATCCAATTTGACACATTATTAGTGATGATTATTGTCATAGATAAATTAGATTGAACAGAAAATAACCTTCATCCTTAGCATGTTTTAGCTCTCAGAATTAATGTGATTTGGTGAACACATATAAATAAAAATCTGATGAGTCCCTGCTGACTACAGGGCCTGCTGGTGCTGAAGTGTATCAATTTCATGCAGATGATGAATTTCTTAAGCATTCAATGATAATCATGCTTGATTTGACAAGACTTTCTCATGCTATTTTAGGGCCTTAATTTTCTGTGAAGTTCTGTCAAGTGCTCATCAAGCACCCACTTATCTCTGTATCTTAACCTGGCAGCCAATCACAAGGTTGCCTAACAGTACAGCTACCAAGTGCCAGCCCATTAATATTCGAGTCACGTGACTGTCCAAGGAGAGAAACCAATCAATGGCTGATTAACATTCAGGTCACATGACTCCCAAGGAGAGTAAATGAGTTACACAGTAAGACATCAAACAAATTTTCATCTTGAAAGAGTGATTGCTTTTTCTGCTGCTGTGATGTTTGTCAAATTCGCTCTAGCCTTGTCCAATTAAGCTCCATGAGCTGAATTAATAATGAAGAGATGTAAGCACCGTGCCAGCATGAGAGCTGTGAGCGGTGCCATAGAATAAGAACTGCTAGAAAAAAATTCCTAGAATGATTGAAAAATCACATCTGGATAACTGGAATAATTGCTTTTGCAATCTTGATGCTGTTTTGTAATCTCCAGTGCAAAGTGTGAGTTGGAGTATGCTGGGACAGGGCACTGTGTTGGCTTTATACTTCAGAGATGCATGTGGTTTTGCATTTAGAATGATTTTAAAGGCATTACACAAATACATGTTAATTGGATTATTGTTTGTGACCGTAGTAATGAATTTCATTTGCACACTCAATTATGTCCTGGGGCCTTCTAGAGATATGATCTCTAGATTTTTTAAACTATCTGAAGAAGGGACAGA
>NW_006159617.1:2630902-2649771 GCF_000334495.1 Tupaia belangeri chinensis | reverse complement strand
ACACTCAATTATGTCCTGGGGCCTTCTAGAGATATGATCTCTAGAGTTTTTAAACTATCTGAAGAACGGAAAGAGATTATTCAGTATTCTTGTATCCTGGGAGAAGGAAGGACTAAACCAAGTACCTGAGAGATAATTTGTGTGTTGGTGTGGGTATGGGTTTGTGAGGGTGGTGTGCTGTGCATTTTATTATCATTCAGAGGTCAATAAAGTAAATTTGCTGAATTATTTCAAAATGCACATGTGGACCCAGAGAGAATTTTCAGATAAAAGCAGATGCTCTCTTGCTGTTGATAGCCAATGAGCGTCCCTGTAGTTTCAGGGAAAGTTCTATTCAATCACAAAGTCAATTGCATTTCAGCACAGATGCGCTACTAAATTCAGGTGACATGTTTAGAATGAGACCCTATGACTAATAAAGCTTTCATTCCTTCCCCGAAGGGAGTGAGACTTGACTAATGGTTTATTGGAATTATCAAAGAGTGTCAAATCCCACTTAATAAGTTCCAGCATGAAATTAGCTCAATTCCCAAAGGCCTTTCTAAAACAATATAGTCAAATAAAAGGTGTTGGGCATGCTGGAAAAAAAGTGTTAAAACCAGTTACTTGTAAGTGAGGAGAAATAAATCTAACTGTAGGCAGGAGGCAATGTTTATGTATACAGTTAATAACCTTCTTAATGGGACTTCTTGGCTTGGTGATTCCCATACGGAGAGGAAAGTGAGCTGTGGAACCCAGGGTAGGCAAAGGGCCATAAGTCAATTCCCAGCACTGTTAGTCAAGGATGGAAATTGCAAAGAGAGAAGCAATGAATTTAAAAGCCCTGGCAGCCAGGGAGACTGGAAGGAGAGATGAAGAGTGCAATTAGGGGAGGAAGGAATGGAGGTAGAATGGTGGTGAGTCTCAACTGGTCCATCATAATGCAATTAAAACAAACGTAGCCCAAAGAACAAGGTCTGCACCATTTCTACAGCGTAGGCTTCCCAGGGTGAGTACAGCCTGAAAAGAGAGCATATTGTAGAAATACATTTTTAAACTGTATTTCTTTCATAAGAGGGAGAGAGAGAAAGATAAACACCATCAACAGGGTCTCACATGGCAACAGTGCCATCCTCCCTTCAGCCTTCCCAGCCAGCCAGGATTATGGGCTCATGCCCCCAGCATTGACCAGGGAACCAAACCCGTGATCTTCCATGTCTATGTAGCATCACTTGAGCCACGCATCACCACTACGCCCCAATGTCAGTCCTGGATTTTTTCTTTTTTTTTTTTTTAATCTTTTTCATGTAAGTTGAGATCTCAACCACTGAGGCTCAAATAGAATTTCAGATACTTGTGAAAATGCAGCCCTGAGTTGGATGAAAAGACCTGAGGTACTCAAGGTCATGTAAGTTTAAATAATACTCTTTTTCTGAATATTTTACCCCAACTCGTTTTGTAGCCAAGTGGCAGCCTGGAGCTTTGCTTACATTCAACTCACACTCGGAGGAGCCCCTTCCTACAAGCACCTCCACTTCCTGGCACTCAAGAGCCACAGAATAGAAGGTGGCTTCATGTTGTCATCAGGCGGCTTTCGAAGGCCCTAAATAAAAGAGTATTCCACTTTCTGCATAACTTTACATAATTAATAGTTTTCCATGCAAACTATTGTTTGCCATAATTGTTGTTTCAACAGCTGTTTTCATTAAATTGTAAAACCCGCTGTGTCTAATCCTTTGAGCCCCACTATTGATAACAAGAACAGCTCTGAAGCTTGCTCTGGAGGAAGAGTTCCCTGCCAAGCTGGAAAACCATCATGAAGTTACTTGAAAAATAAGGCCTACAGTGGGACTGGTTGTGTAGCTAATCCATTAGGCTTTTCAAAAGAGCCATGCTCTGTACCCTTATGGCTAAATTGACCCAACAACCAATCAATGCCTTTATTTGCTGAGTGGCTGCCCCTGAAGGGTCTTATAGCTGGGTCCAAGTTGTACTCAAAGCCTCCATCAGGACTGGGGCCCTGATGACATAAATGGCCAAACGTTCAACGCGGCTGGCTCGAGTCCAGTCACACCATTCTGAAGATACAAAGAGGCTGTGTTGCGCGGTGGAATTCATTTTCTTGTTTACTTCCTCCAGAAAGAAGAGCATCATCAGCACGCTCAGTGCATCGGATCAGACCGCGGAGTTGTTGACAGAAGCTTGGCGAGGCTTGCCAGCTTTCCACATGAAACGCTGGCTTTCTTCTCGTCCACCCCCTACCGTTTGTGTCTCTGCCAATTGTAGCACATCAGAGCGGCCATTGGGATAATGACCGTGAAGTCTCATGATACACTTTGATGAAGTGTAACATTTTTTAAAGGATTTTTGTCTGTGCCAAAATGATCGAGGCAGCTGCCTAAAAATCGCCCCATCAAAATCAAGGCTGATGAACAGCAGGCGGAGGTATGAGCCTCCCCAGAGTAGATGGGGGGGGGGGGTTGCAGCCAAAATGTCTTTCTTTCCGCGTCTGTGTGCTCCACAGATTCCTTTTTCAAAAAGTCGTCTTTGTTTCAGATGAATATGTGTCAGTTGCTGGTGCTTCAGCCTCCAACATTTTTAAGTTCTTTTTTCGTTTTTTTTTTTTTTTTTTTTTTCTAGCAAACCCCAGAAGATATAGGGACTGATTCCTTCCTGACAGTTCCTTACTAATGACTTAGAAAAGAACGTTGGTAATAACTTTGTCTTGGTTGGGAAAAGCAAACCGGGCACTTCAGTGCAGTAGCAGAGGTTTTCAGTCAGAGGCTCACCCTAGGTTGTGTTCAGGTAACTTTGGATCACTCTAGTTTAGTTGGAATTAAGAGTAGAACATACGGAAGTGGTTCAGAGATCATGAAAATCAAAATTTAGCAGGAAACAACATGGCGGAGATGTGGGCTTCTTGGGGAGGAAATGTACCGATTTATCTGTTGGGATGACCAGTTATTTATTTATTTATTTTGAAGAGGTTTTCGCTATAGGGTGCATGCGCTTGTCAGACAGAGAGAGACATAGAGACAGAAAGCGAGAAATCACCCCCCAGAGGGGATGGTCACGCCGCAATCCCTTCTCCTCCATTCTCCACTAAGGATCTTGGGCACGCATGCACACGCTCCTGGCGTGAGTTTTAAGCCACCGGGTCCAGGACGTGAACCGCGGTCGCCTACGTGGGAGTCCAGCGACATAGCCATTACGCTAACTGTTGGTTCCCGGGATGACCAGTTATTGAGCATGTGCTCTTCCCTGAGGATGGAGCCAGGTGATTTAGGTATTCACATAGAGTCCTAGCACGGTGACCCCACTTCACAGAGGAGCAAGTCAAGGCCCAGATGGGGAGCCTGCTCATTAAAGATCTTAAGTAATTTGCCAAACTCAGAAAACCAGGAAGTAGGAAGATAATAGGTCTGACCAGATGCTTGCTTAGAAAATGTCCTCCCTTTCTTTCTGTGGTTCACTGTTTCCATTGTATGCCTGATATGGTTTATGAGATAGTGCTCAGTAGGAAAAGAGAAAATCTTTTGTGGTTGAATTGGTAAAGGCAATGAATAAAAGGGATTTACAGTCTGCCGTGCTTACCACTGCTTTTTCAAGGTAGACATTAGCTCTGTGGCCTCCTCATACAAGTGAACAAATGCTCAGTCAGTGAAGATGCCGTGAGGTTTTGGCTAACCCCTCTGGTGTATAGTTTACTGTCTTACTCAAGGTTAAAATTGGGGACAGGTCTAGCCCTTGGGAGGAAGTTGGGATTGTGAACCTTCGGGCTTCTCAGAATATCAGTGCTGCCTGTGTTTAAGTAGGTTTCCTCAGAATCCACAAGTGGAAGGGGGTTACCGTTCAGTTGCCTTTAGAATCAGTGCTTATATAATAATATGTTTACATTTTTGAAAGCAAGAACATATGAAACTTCAAAAAGTTCATGGGAAAAGGAAATTAAAGTACAAATTTAATTGGGCACAAAAATAAATGGAAATTCATGCCTAGTTGTTTTTTTTTTTTTCCATAAAATGTGCTATCCATGAATTTTTTTTGAAGGCCTCTCATAAATCAGAGTGGAGTGGAGAGGAGTAAACTTTTGTGAGAGTGAAACGAGGGCTAGGGGAGTCAAGATAAAAACACTCGCATTTGTGCAAATGAGATTCCCTTGGGCTTCTTCTAATTGTCTTCATACCGTTTCTCTAAGTACAGTGAAGTAAAAGGTGACAAAAGCTCAGACAACAGAACAAAGACGCCAAGCTAATTTTGTGCACAGATGGCAAGGAATAAACTGCAGGGTTTCACTACCCTCTTTCCAAAGAAGGTATATTTCAGGAGTCAAGATGACTTGGTCTCAGTTTGCACTTAGATTTTATTTTACTAATTATTTGGATTTTTAAAAGAGCAATACCCCTAATTGAAATTCTGTAGAGAAGTGTAGGCAGTTGAAGCTCTACACCTGAGGCATTGTGAAAGAGCCAGGACAAGGTGGGCTGGGACAGCAGAAAAGCACCTAAGGCTTTTCAACACGTGGAAATCAGGGTGGAGTTACATATATCCATTTGCATGGGAAATTTATCTAATGGACTGGGGTTTGCTGAGAGTTCTTTGAGCCTCCCTTCCATAGCAAAGCATGGGCATACGTATTTCATAAGGAGTAAGTAGTCGAGGGGCCAGCAGGTGGCACAGTGGTTATGGTGCTGGACTCCCACATGGTCAATTGTGGTTTGAGTTCCAAACCTGGCAGCTTAAGAATCATTTTGGGCGCATGTGCCTTCATGCCCAGAATCTCTGAATGGAGCGGAAGGCATTGTGGCATGGCCATCCCAACTGGTATGTGATTTCTCACTTTCTCTCCCACTGTCTCTGTCTCTCTCTGGCAATCACACATGCCCTATGGCAAAAACCTCTTAAAAAAATAAAAAAGGAGTGAGTCATTTATTGGAAGAGTCAGTTACAAACTCATTACCTCATTTCAAATAGAAAGCATTCAGTCTTTGAGCCCACAAGTGGCATGGTTAAGGTTCTGGATCCAAAGTGTCTGACGTTGCATTTCAAGTCCTGGACCTGGTAGGTTGAAAAACATACCAGGCACTTGTGCATGCATGCCCAAAATCCCGAGAGCAGGAAGGAGGAGAAGGGATTACAGCATGACCATCTCTGCCGGAGAGTGATTTGTCACTTTTCTCTGTCTCTCTCTGGCAAACACCTGCTCTCTATAGCAAAAAGTCTGAAAAAAGAAAAGAAAGGAAGGAAGGAGAAAGAGAGAGAGGGAGTAGAGAGAAAGAAAGAGAAAGGAAGAAAGGAAGGAAGGAAAGGGAAGAAAGGAAGGAAGAAAGAAAATAAAAAGAGGGAAGGAAAAGAGAGAGAGAAAGAAAAAGAGAGAGAGAGAGAGAAAGAAGAAAAAGAAAAAAAACATTTAGTCTCCCAAGAAAAAGGGCTCTGAGGTGTTTCTTCCAGGAGCCCTTGAGTGAGGAGTCATATAAACCCATGCTGTAAAGGAGCTCTTGGGCCAGCCTGTGATGTAGTGCTAACATAACTCTCTGTGATGCTGGATCCATGTGGGAAGGTCCCGGGATCATGTCCCAAGACCTTTCTGTAAACACTGGGTTCACACACGTGTCAGGCTGGGTACACACGGGTGAGGCTGGGGGAGTATTGTGGCGTGATGACCCTGTTGCAGGTACCTATCTCTGTATCTTCCTCATAGAAGAGAGAAATAAATAAGCTTAAAAGAAAAGAAAACTCTTAGCTGTTATCCCCTATCCTCAATTTCCTTGTTTGTAAAATGATGGCTTTAGATTCTCTAAATTCCTCCTAGCTCCGAAAGTTTACTGTTTGGGGATGCATTAAGTACAGACCAACACCATTCACTTCCACTGATTCTAAGAAGATCCGAAAACATAACTATCTGGGTCCAAATTGTTAACTAGAAAGATCCATTTGGTAATTTTCCAAATATGCCCTCCTCTTGAGCCCTTGCTAAACCTGTGTTTCTCTAAGTTGGGGCCCTGGGCCCAGGGCATCAGGCATCATCTGAAATGCAAACTCTCAGAGGCCCCACCTCATGCTTACCAAATCAGAAACTGGAAGGGGAGCCAGACATCTGTGTTTTAGCAAGCTCTACAGGTCCTGGTGGTTGTCCCTCAAATCTCAGACCACTTGCTCAAGTTGTGCTTACTGCCTGAAATGCCCTTCTTTTAAAGATCTATTTGGGACCTACCTCAAATTTTGCTCTCTCTTCAGGAAGACTTCCAGCACCTCCCAAAGAAAATTAAGTTCTCCTCTTCCCACCATCTCAGAGTGTTTTTCTTCTCACTTCTCCCTTTGACCTTTGTTGAAGAAAAAACTTGTCAGAACTCCTTGCAGGGGTTGCGTGGCGGCAATGCAGTGCTCTGCAAGACTGACCTGAGGACGGCTCCAAGTTCACAGGGGAAGGCCTCCCTGTGCACTCGTGATCTGAGACTGATTGAGCCTGGGGATGGATTGTGATATGAGGGCTCTGTTGGGGTGCCTGTCTTTTCTGTCTCTCTCACTCATGGAAGACATAAATACTGAATTAAAAAAAGAACTTTCTTGCATTGCTCTGTCTCAGTGTGTCAGTCTTTGCATAAGATGTGACACCTGGCAGGGTGTGGGGCACAGCCACTCAGAGGGTTCCCAGTGATCCCTGCCTGTGGTTATCTACAGCCATGTGTTTCCTTCCTCCTGTGTGCGGGTTGGTCTTACGTTTATGTAGGGAGGGCTAGGATGATCATTTTAAGCTAAGATGATAGGCAGCTGGCTTCCACCTGGTCACACTCTCTTGTTCTCTTTTGGGTATGTTCTCTTGTTCATCCTCCCTTCTTCCCTTTCTCTTTGTACCTTCCCATTCCCCCATACCCCCTGCCTGGCCTCAACCCAGCCACTATGTAAATTGGATCCAGGCTGTCCTGCTAGAGAGGTCCGGGGGAGGGGGGTGGGGTGAGTGACCATGTGATTAAGAGTGGAGACAACCCTGTGGAAGGGCATGTATGAGTCAGCCTGTAAAGGGATTGTTCCCCGCGTTTATTTTGAAACAGCTGCAGCTCCTGCTAATACCTTGATCTGCAACCTTGAGAACAACCCAGAGCTAGAACACCTAGTTGAGACACTTCTCCATTTTTGAGCCACAGAAACTATGCGATACTATTCTTTTATTGCTAAGTTTTGGGGTAGTTTGTTATATGGCAGTAGATAACTAAATACACAGAGTTGGCATGTTTTTGTATTCCCCAAAGGTTATAATGGAGTGCTTTGCTCATAATAGCTTATTATATGATTGTTGGAATTGAAGGAATTTTGCCTTGAGGAATTTTCAAGAGTAGTCAATATACAGGCTCGACAGAGGTGTATTCTGAGCCCGCAGTTGGTGTAATGGCTATGTTGCTGGACTTCCATGTAGTCGACCACAGTTCAAGTCCCAAACCCGGTGGCTTAAACTCATGCCGGTTGCATGTGCATGCGTTCCCAAGATCCCGAGAGGAGAATAGAGGAGAAAGGATTGAGGTGTGGCCATCCCCCCTGGGGGGTGATTTCTCGCTTTCTGTCTCTCTGTCTCTGTCTTTCTGGTGAGCTCATGCGCCCTATAGCAAAGACCTCTCTCAAAAAAGAAAGAAAGAAAGAAAGAGGTGTATTCACTATGGGTTCTAGGGAAATATGCATGAGTAAATTATAGATAAAGAACCAAAAAAGGGGTGGCTAGAGGAACATAGAATGTAAGGAAGAAGGGGAAAGAAAGGGGGGAAATGTGGTAATCTTGAGGAAAACTGTCAATTAGGTTTCAAGATACATTCTTGAGTTCTCTGAACTTGTAGTCTCAAACTTGTGAAATAAGAGACTTTTTATTTCACCATTTCAAGTCAGTTGAGACCCAGCTACCCAAACAACCACATAGAATAGCGAGAGTCCAGCAATTCCAAAATATCAGCCAGAGCCCACCCCTTGAGGCAAAGTACAACATTCAACAATACGAGTTTGGATTTAGCTGAGACAAGTATCCAAAAAACTATCCTTCACTTTTATTCTTTTCCTGCTGTACACACACACTTTTTTTTTTAAGAGTTTTGTTTTGTTTTGTTTTGTTTTTCCTTAGAGAGTGTGCACTGCCAGCCAGATATAGAGACAAACAGAGACAGTGAGAGGGAAAGTGAGAAATCATCCCACCCAACCGCGGGAGGTGGCTATACCACAGTCCCTTCTCTTCCATTCTCCTCCTGGGATCTTGGGCATACATGTACTTGCACCTGGCATGATTTTGAAGCCACTGGGGGGAGCCGTGGTCAGCCATGTGGGAGTCCAACAACATAATCACTGTGCCATCTGCTGGTCCCAACACACTTTTTTTTTTTTTAAATGTTACTTTCTTTATTCATGATAAAATGCATGCACAGACACATGAGAGAGAGAGAGAGACTCTCCACAGTGTCTGGTCTCACTGCAATCTCCTTCCTCTAATCCTTCTGCCCATTTGATCTTGGACGCTTGCCCAACGTACCTTAGACCGACCACACTGGGGATTTGAACCTTGTGGGATCCAGCTTCTCTTGAGCAGTGAATTACTTCTGTGACTTGGAGCTAGCCTACACATACTTTTTTCTTTTTCTTATTGACAATAAAAATTGTATGTATTTATGCATGTAGCATGTTTTGAAATATGTATGCATTGTAGAATCATACATCTCCTTTCCTCAACATCCTAACAAGTCATATTTTCTAATTGTCAGCTTTCAATTGCCTTGAATAATCTCCTGAAAGGAAGAACCACAAATCTTCTGGGACTTGGGAGTAGCTGCAAGTTGATCTTTCTTCTATGCGTATGCACTTCTCGCTGGGTTCAGTGTCACCTCAGATGTCTTTCTTTCCCTTTCTTGTGTGGAAGAGGGCTGAGTGGGCTCCAGAGGAAAGAGAGGGTGTTGAAGACAGGCTAGCAGGCCCAGCTGCTTGCATGACCAGCAGGCTTGTCCACAGAGTGATGACAGACTGCTCATGCTATCCTTCAGGAGCAATGCTCCCTGGGCGCTCCTGAATACTACTGCTGGCTCCTGTCACCACACACACACACACGAATGTAATGCATTCCTCTGAAAACTCTAATCAGCCGAAGGAAGGCAGATTTCTGGTACCAGCAGTGAAACATCTTTCTCCTGGTACCTCAGGACATAATGGAGACCGACTTTCTGGAAGATTGCTTGGTTGGGTGGGGAATGAAGACTTTACTTACAACAAATCATCTTGTTTGTACTTTACTTGCAAAAAATGGAGGTCTGGTTGACACCCGATGTAATGTAATTTATTTGGTGTGGATGCACGAATTTTTCTCTTCATTTTAATTTTCTCATTTCATGAACATACAGCTTTCTTCTTGAGGTTCTCCCCCCCCCTACTGTTGTTATCACGTTTGGTTTCATTTTTAAGAGTTGAAAAGTTATTTAGGAGAAAGGCTCTCAATGGTTTTTTTAATATAGGGATATTAGCTTGCCTATGACTTGTGTTACTTAACTAGAGGAAAAAGTGAAATAAAATGATATACCTCTGTGATTTCAAGGCATAACACGTCAGCGTAAGATCAAATGAAAACTATGTCTCACTCTGATCTGAACGGTGGCCCCAACAAGCTTTTCTGAGTGTGGGGAAATGTTGACAATGCTTTACAGAAAGCACAATCTTACGGAGGAGGTGTTCTGACTCCACATTATACAGTCGTTACCGTGTCCTTCTCCACTTGCTGCCTCACGTTTCCCAGGAAACATTCCTCTTTGAGGTGTTTGGGTAGAAATGGCTAGAAATGGCTGTGTGCTTTTGCCCAGTCCTGGTCTTACCCCAACGGGAGGACAAACGACTTTTCTGACGGAGAGATGGAAGTCCCATGGTTACCAGTCCATACTGTTGCCAGTTTACATCAATCAGGGTGGATTACTTGATGGAGTTGATGCCGACATGTTGCCGGTTTCTCTGGAGCCCTCAGTGGAATTTGAGTTACACCACCCTCCCTTGGATGTGAGTTAGGTTAGGTAACTATCACCCTGCAAATTTCTCTTCCCCTTGTAGGTTTACCTACATCTAGTTTTTGTTTGTTTTTATATTTCCACAGGACACATGTACTTGCCGAAGAGAGAGAGAAAGAAGAAAAGTGAGAAATCACCTATGGGGGCGGGGAATAGCCATGCTGCAATCCCTTCTGCTCCATTCACCACTTGGGATTTGGGCATGCATGTACATGTACGCAGCATGACTTCTTTATTATTATTATTATTATTTTATTTAACTTTATTTATTTATATTTGACCAGAGAGGGACAGAATGAGCAAGCGAGTGAATGAGAGAGTGAACGAGAGAGAGAGGGAAAGCAAGCCGCCAGGTCTGGGATCCAAATAGCTGTCAGCCATGTGGGAGTCCAACAGCCTTAACCATCATGCCATCCACTGGCCCTGCACCCAGCATGATTTCAAGCTACCAGATCTGGGACTTGAATGATAGTCAGCCACATGGGAGTCAAGCACCTTAACCAACACGGGACCTGCTGACCCCACCTAAGTCTGTATTTTGAGAGAAGGAGTAAAAATTTGTATTGACCTCTGGTCCAAGTGTTGATTGACAAATATATCTGCCAGATATGAAAAATGATTTTAATAATTGTGTTCCCTCTCCCATTTTCATGTCCACATCTCAATTGACTCAGCTATCAAAGCCCAAACCACAACCGAAACTCTCACTACTCCTGCTCTGAAGGCTCCTTCTAGCTCCTCAGGCTGTTCTTACCTAACTCTGCCCTGCAATTTCCAAAGCATTCTAAAATCCAGCCTTGATTCATTTAGTCTTGGAAATGCTGAAATAGGTTCTGTTGTTCCCCATCTTAGCCGACCTCTTGCCGAGGAAGACACCGAGTGCGGGCAGAGACCAAACAATGGCGGTAGGCACCGAAAGAGCCAGGGCGGCCCAACCCTTGCCTCCTCCTCCTCCTGTTTATCCTTTTGTCAACTTGGAAGATGTTTTCCAGGGCAGAAAAGCCACGCATTCCTGGTATAATTGATAGGGCGCTGTCAAGCAGATGGTATAAGTGGTTTATTTGGAAGGAGGTTATTACTGGCCACAAAACTTCAAGTCAGCTCTTTGCAGAGAAACACTTATGAAGGAAGCCCCTGTTTGTGGCGTCCACCCTCAAGAGTGTCTGACAGAGGCTTACTGTACTTTTGCATCCAACCACATTTAATTCATTTATAAGACCCCTTTGTATGCGACGCCTTACCAGAGGAAATTAATGTAGGATATTGCAAACAGCTTTTAAGAATGCCATTTCTATAGAACTGAATAGTTATGAGAGCAAAGTGCCCCCCCCCCGCCATTGTTATGACTTGACATCTCCAAAGAGAAATGTTTCCAGCCAGTTTTGATAAAAACAAGGGCCAGGCTTTTCACTCTCGTGGAAACCACAGCAGAAGGAAGCCATTATATTATCTATTCACTTACTCTCCTCATGTAAATATAAATGCATTTAAGAAGCAGGTCCAAGTTTGAGGAAACAAGGTGGCAGCACTTAAACATCGGAATGAAAAATGGAAAGTTCACGTTTACAACAGCTAGCTAGTAAAGTGGACAACAGAAGATTAACGTACCTTACAGTGAGAAAGATATTCTTTGACCCAGTAGTGAAGTTTAGATTTTAAATTTCTGGGAAAGGAGACCAAGTTTTTAAATTGAAAAAAAAAAAAAAAAGAAAGAAAAACTGACATCAGATGTCAAGTTTTTACCTTTTGTTTTGTAAATAGGGCATTGTGAAGAAAGCAACTGCCATCTTCAACCTCATCATCTTATAAAATAAAGGACAATATGACATCAAAAAAGTAAAGCATAATCACATAAGGAACCATTCCTTTTATATTTAATAAATCTACGCCTATATAAAAGGTTACTATCATAGTTTTATGGTTTTTTGGGGGGTTTTTGTTTTCACATTTCACAGATCAATGAGAATGTTCTTATTAACTGACTTCAGTTCAAGACATGGCATTGGTGCAGTGGCTTTTATTATTTAAGAATGCTTATTTGTTTCTTCCATAGAAGGAGGGGAGAGGGAGAGGGAGAGGGAGAGGGAGAGGGAGAAGGAGAGGGAGAGAGAGAGGCAGTCACTCCTAAAGAGGTCCATATGGGGCACCAGCAGTTAGCATAATGGCTGTGTCGCTGGACTCCCATGTAGTCCACCACGGTTCGAGTCCCGGACCAGGTGGCTTAAAACTCACGCCCGGTGCGTGTGCATGCGTGCCCAGGATCCCAAGAGGAGAGTAAAGAAGGGATTGCCGCATGGCCATCCCCCCTGGGGGGTGATTTCTCACTTTCTGTCTCTCTGTCTCTCTCTGTCTGTCTGGCGAGCACATGTGCCCTATGGCGGAAACCTCTCCAAAAAAAAAAAAAAAAGAGGTCCAACCTCTCCAAAAAAAAAAAAAAAAAGAGGTCCATATGTTATGATTCATTCCCTGCCTCAGCCAGCCAGGATCAGAGTCACCTATAACGCACAGGGAGGCCTCAGGACACGTTCCTGTGACCTTCCCTTGTGGGTACAGCATTGTAGAGCATTAAATTGCCACTGAGCCTCCAGCTGACCTGTTAGCTTTGAAGTCAGATGGGGTCAAGTTTTTGCAATGTCGCTGGATGGCTGGATGGCTGTGGGCGAGTTATTTGTCCAAGTTTTTCTTTCTGCATCTATACAATGTAGATAAGAGTGATACTTATCCTTCAAATGTTGTTGGGGGAACCAGCAGTTAGCGTAATGGCTATGTCACTGGACTCCCACGTAGTTGACCACAGTTCGCGTCCTGAACCCGGTGGCTTAAAACTCACGCCGGGTGTGTGTGCGTGCGTGCCCAAGATCCCGAGAGGAGGATGGAGGAGAAGGGATTGCAGCGTGACCATCCCCCCTGGGGGGTGATTTCTCACTTTCTGTCTCTATGTCTCTCTCTGTCTGTCTGGCTAGCACATGCGCCCTATAGCAAAAATCTCTCCAAAAAAAAAAAAATGTTGGGAAGATTAAGTGAGGCAATGGAAGAGTGACTGAAATTTATGTGTGTGCAGCACTTAGCAGCTTTCATCGTCACATTTCTCAAGACTATATAGTTAAGGCAGAAATATTCGAATGACTGGTATTAGAGGAACATGTTTTATTATTTTTGTTTCTTTGTTCAAGTTACCTGCACTTTATCATTTACATTTTTTTTTTTTTTTTGGAGAGGCTTTTGCTATAGGGCACTTGCGCTCTCCAGAAAGACAGAGAGAGACAGGGAGACAGAAAGCGAGAAATTATCCCCCAGGGGAGTTGGTCACGCCACAATCCCTTCTCCTCCCTTGATCCTCTTGGGATCTTGGGCACACACGCACACATGCACCTGGTGTGAGTTTAAGCCACCAGGTCCGGGACTCGAACCACGGTTGACTACATGGGGGTCCAGCGACATAGCCATTACGACAACTGCCATCATTTACATTTATAAGCAAATTGTTTAGGAAATGAGTATAAATTCGGAAGACAAGAAACAGTATCTCATGAAAGTGTAAGTGACTAGCATAGAAATGACAAAGCTTGCTGCTCTTCAAGCAGAGACTGAAGTTCTGGGAAACACACAATCTGGACTCTGAGAGCTATACTCTGTGGTTGCTAGAGAGCACTTAATGCTCTCCTCAATCCTAGGTACCAGGCTGTCCCCCCACCACATTTGCTTTCTTTCCCTTGTTTTGATTTCAGGATAGTCAACTTCTGATCAATAACTTGACTTTTCCAATACTTGTGCCTGGAAGCTGATAGTCCCTTAACCAACATCTTTTCTACCTTATAAATTCTTACTAATTTTCCAAGATATTTTCTTTTAAAGATTTCTCAGTCTGCCATTTTCTTAACTCTTTTACACTGAATTTTAATTTTAAATTTTTCTTTTTTTCTTTTTTGAGATATTTTTTGCTATTGAGCATGCATACTTACAGGAGAGATGGAGACACAGAAAGTGAGAAATCACCCTCCAGGAGTGTGCAGCACTTAGCAGCTTTCATCTTCACATTTCTCAAGACAATATAGTTAAGGCAGAAGTGTTCGAATAACTGGTATTAGAGGAACATGTTTTATTGATGCAATCTGACTAGTGTTCTTACAAGAAGTGACACCATGGGTCCTGCACATGGCATCCCTCCAGGAGGGATGGCCACGCTGCAATCCCTTCTTCATTTTCCTCTTGGGATTTTGGGCATGCACACACAAGCGCCTGGAGTGAATTTTAAGCCACTGAGTCTGGGACTCAAGGCACAGTCAACTACATGGGAATCCAATGATGTAACCATTGTGCCATCTGCTGGTCCCACTGAATTCTAATTTTTAAAAACTGTGTCTTTTTTCATTAAAAATTTATCTGTCTTTTCCATAAAATTGTGAACTCTCGAAAAGCAGTGATGGTATTACAGATTACTAGAAAGGATTCACTGTTTCCCAGGTGTCACATCGAGTAGGAAGAAAGCACTTGATAAATACTTGTATATACTGAATACAGACATCCTGTGAGTGAAGATCAGTTGTAGGTAAGCAAGCATCTCACAGTGTGGTGTAGTGTTATAAAAGAGTATTATGGGCTGAGTTGTGTCCCATACAAAATCCATGCCCTAACTCCCAGAACTTCAGAATGTGAAGGAGAGATGGCCTTTAAAGAGATGATTAAGTTAAAATGCAGTCACCATTAGGTGAATCTTGATGCAGTCTGAGTGGTGTTCTTACAAGAAGTGACACCCTGGGTCTTGCATGTGGCATGGTGGTCGAGGCACTAGACTCCCACATAGCTGACTGTGGTTTAAGTCTCAGACTCAGTGACTTGAAATTCACACTGGGCATGGGTGCATGCATGCCCAGGATCCGAAGAGGAGAATGGAGGAGAAGGGATTGTGACATGGCCATTCCCCCTGAGGAGGTGATTTCTCACTTGCCTTCTCTCTGTGAGTGTATGCACTCTGTAACAAAACTATAATAATAATAATAATAATGAGCTTTTAGGAAGCATTTGTTAACAAAAACAAATGAACAAATCTGCTTAATTACACCACTGATTGCTATCTTTATTGATTCCAAATTCTACAAAGAGTTCATTAACTGGAAACTCAGTGCAATTCAGAAAATAAACCATACCAAAATCTTAGAAGAATAAAATATTTTGTCATTAAAAACTTTTGACCTCTGATCATCCCTTTAACGTTCTCTAGCTTCCTTAAAGACTGGGCTTGTGCTGAGTATTGCCTTCATATAGTCTGTAGTTTGTAGCACTGGATGAATTGGATTCAATCTCATCTCCTTGGAATTGGTCCAAGAATCAATCCATTTCCTTTGACATCAGTTCTAACTCTGCTTCTGGAATAGCAGAGGAGAATCAAGATTACTTTCCAGGAATCAGTTGTTGGAGTAATAGCTATGTCGCTGGACTCCCACGTAGTCAACTGTGGTTCATGTCCTGGACCTGGTGGCTTAAACTCATGGCAGGCGCATGTGTGTGCGTGCCCAAGATCCTGAGAGATGAATGGAGGAGGAGGGATTGTGGTGTGGCCATCCCCTCTGGGGGGTGATTTATCGCTTTCTGTCTCTCTGTCTCTCTCTGTCTTTCTGGTGAACACATGCAGCCTATAGCAAAAACCTCTCCAAAAGAAAATAAAAAAGGATTACTTTCCAGATTTTCTGGAAATATGCTACTCCTGGATTTTTTCTTTTTTTCTTAGAGATTTTTGTTATAGAATACATACAGTTGCCAGAGAGACAGAGAGAGAGGTGAGAAATCACCTCCCGGGGGGGTGGCCATACAGCCATCTATTTTTCTCCATTTCCTCTTGGGATTTGGGGCATGCACGCACATGTGCCTGGCATGAGTTTCAAGCCACCAAGTCTGTAACTGGAACCACGGTGAGCCATGTGGTAGTCTATCACCTTAACCACTGCACCACCTGCTGGCCTCACTCCTCGTACATTCTAATAATGCTTTTTTGATTCTAAATACACTCCAATATGCCAAGAGTCTGACTGGCATGAAGTGATATGGCAAAATGTGACTTTAACATTTTTTCTTTATTCATGAGAGAGAAAGATGAGTGTTCTCCATAAAATTTGGTCATGCTGCAATCCCCTTTCTCCTGCCCTCCAGTCCATTGGCTCTTTTTATTTTTATTTATTTGTTTTTTTTTGAGAGGTATTTGCTATAAGGCACATGCGCTCACCAGAGAGCCAGAGAGAGCCAGAGAGACAGAAAGCGAGATATCACCCCCCCAGGGGGGATGGCCTTGCGGCAATCCCTTCTCCTCCATTCTCCTCTTGGGATCTTGGGCACGCACACACATGTGCCTGGCATGAGTTTAAGCCACCGGGTCTAGGACTTGAACCGCGGCCCACTACATGGGAGTTCAGTAACATAGCCATTACACTAACTGCTGGTCCCCCAGCCCATTGGATCTTGAGTGCTTGCACATGTGCCCGGCATGTTTCAGGCCGACCCTAGAGATTTGAACAGTGATCACCACATGGTTTCTGGTGTCTCTTGAGCAGCACATTACTGCAGCGCCACAGAGGCAGCCTGCCTTTAACCTTTAAAGACAAAAGAGTACCCTTTATCCTCTACTGTCCTGATTTCTTTGTGGAGAAAGATTAATTAATTGCGAGAAGGAAAAGTGTACTCCCTGTAATTATGTGGTACAGAAGAAAAGGCCAGCTCAAGTGCGAGAATATAGTTTCTTTTATAAAACAAGCCCTGACTTTGGTGTATGAAAGCAACACTGGGAATCAGACCAGGGAAAGAAACCAACCAGATGTCACTAAGTTTTATTATAAAAGTAACAATAGCATGGAATCACATTTTTTTTTTTTTTAAATTCAGGAACAACCTACACTTATTCTCCATTAGAACTCATTGGTCCCTGGATGAACTTTAGAAAGATTTAAGTTGAAAGAAATCAAATGCTCGGAATACACTAGCAATATTCTCCGTAGTTTAATTACTGGAAAAGAATAGGATCAGTAGAAGGTTACATGTAGCATCAAATCTTTAAAAAAAAAAGTCTACCAAAAGGCTGCACATTGTCACACCAAGTAGTCCTAGGTGTGACACTGACTTCTTTCAACAGAATCAGGTAAATATTTGACCTCCAGTGTCATTATAGTTAATGTATATTCTAGACCTCAGAGGACATCGAGATGAAAGACTTGCTTTCTGATTGGCTCTTTAACTGTCTTTGCTTGCTTGGGAAAACCTGATAGTGTACTCTGCCCTTAACTTGATACAGTTCAGTTCTTAACTGTTCAATAGATAAAACAATCATGATCTCATCCTTTGATCATTTAACTTCATGTGATTTGTAAATCAGTACTACTACTACTGACTTCTGGGTTAATTACTAACTGTCAGAAAATATTCTCACCAGTGGCCTTCAGGACGAATATCATTCCTTTACTTAATTCTGAAAAGATTGAGATATAGTTGGTACACATCCATGAATGTCCCATAAAATCCAAGTTGATTACAATTACACTAATATTTCCAGAACTCATGTCTCCCTCGCAATTCCCTATAAGGATGCAACCAACTCCCCTATGTTAAATTACTCATTTTGATAACTATGTGAGAAGATGCACAGATGGTATTTCTGAGAATGGCATCAAAGCATTTAAAATGCTGATTGCTAACATATCACATATTTATATGTGAGTAGAAAGTCATCTTTTGGCTATATTAATGCTGCAAAAATAAACACACTTCGGTCTGTGATGCAAAGTTTAAAGTTTTCATGGTAGCATCTGTTCATTCTCTTTACCAGATACAATAAAATCATTGACATTTATCAGTCAACTGCATTTATTAAACACCCACTGTGTGTTCAGCATCAGGTGCTATGGAGCCTTAGCGAGAAAGACATTCAAGGACTTTATAGTTTAATGGGGGAGAAGGAGAAACAGCAAATGTGCCCATGTAAACAAGCAGGGCTGGAGATGGATAAACACGCACACACGATCCTGAGCATCTGTGCAAAGATAACAAGCAGAAGCTGACGGGAAGGATAAGGGTGGGTAGGTGGAATGAGCAGCCGAAATGAGGTGAGTTGTTTTGCCAAGGCCGTGTTGCTACTTGGACAGAATTTGCTTTCCATTTCTTAAAAAATTGAGGAATCATACACATGCATGAATGGAACTTTTCATTCTTGGGTTGGTGCAGCTGGGAGGGCCCTCTGGAATTTGAGGGGAGGGTAATGTATTTGAAGTAGGAAGGAATGCCCATGTAGGGGCTCTCAAAATGTGGAAAGCCAGAAGCGTCAACATCACCTGGGCACTTGTTAGAAATGCACTATGCACTTACCAGTCCCCACCCCAGCCCTTCTGAGAGACCCTGGGAAGAGCTCAGCAGTCTCTGTTGTCCCAAGCCTGTCAGGGAATTCTGACACTCACCACATCTTTTGTGGATGACCCTCAATCTGGAGATGGAGGAAGGGAGGATGATTTCTTTGAAAGGCCAAGTCGAGGGGACCAGCAGTTGGTGTAATGGCTATGTTGCTGGACTCTCATGTAGTTGGCTGCAGTTCGAGTCCCAGACCCAGTGGCTTAAACTCATGCCAGGCGCATGTGTGTGCATGCCCAAGATCCCAAGAAGAAATGGAGGAGAAGGGATTGTAGCATGACCATCCCCCAGGGGGTGATGTCTCTCTGTTTCTCTCTATCTTTCTGGAGAGCGCATGTGCCCTATAGCAAAAACCTCTCAAAAAAAAAAAAAAAAAAAAAAAAAAAAAAAAAAAAAAAAAAAAAACAAAAAAAGAGGAGGATAAAGCAACCTTACCATATCACCATGGACAGTCCCTTTTCCATTCCTCCCCTCTATACTCATGTACTC
>NW_006159617.1:2615331-2630876 GCF_000334495.1 Tupaia belangeri chinensis | reverse complement strand
AGAGACGTCCAAATACAAAAAACATTAAAAAAAAAAAAAAAAAAAAAAAAAAAAAAAAGGACAAATTCAGAGGAAGCTGAGATCCATGGGAGACATTTTTTTTTTCTTGGTATTTGAGATGGCACTCCCAACAGGGTTTTCATGTCCCGATCTACCCTTAGCCTCTACCAACCCTACATCTCAGGCACTCATATACAGGGAGGTCTACGGCCACGTGAGTCAGCTTCATAGTGAGTCAGCTTCATAGTGTTGCATTAATGCTGCACCACTGTCCGGTCTCTCCATAGGGAGATACAAAACAAGAGCAGTTAGTGAGGGCACCTTGGAGCAGGCCTGTAATCCCAGCCATTTGGGAGGCTGAGACAGGAGGATTGGGAGTTTGAGGCCAACGTGGGCAACATAGTGAGACCCTGTCTTTTAAAAAAAGAAAACGCAGTTGGTGAGGAGAGGACAGTTAACAACGCCTCAGAACTCAACACCAGAAACTTTCTGAGGCTACATTGAGTCCTCTGAAATGTTATGCCAGAATCACAACACTGAGTTAACGTCTTCAGAGAATTCTACCTTTTGCATTTCCTGACTTTTATGAGCATGCTGAGTATTGTAATTCCACGAAGCTTTTAAATGTAATTTCCTTTGCCTTCATGGAAAAGATGAGATGAGGGGAAGAGGGTTTATAGGGGATGGATGGTTGGTAGTGAGACGGTAAAAATAGGAAAACCATTTTCAAAAGGAATGAAGCATCCGCAATGTTACACTTTAAAGACATTGCTGCAAAGCCGCCCGTGCACCTGGACTGGAGCACAGTAGAACAGATCGTTAATGATAAAAGCTAATGTGTATATAGCTCTTTATTTATTTATTCAGAGACAGAGGGAAAAAAAGAAGCAGACCTCCCAACAGGGCCCCCATGCCACGATCCATTTCCAGTCTCAGGCAGCCTGGATCAGGGGCATGCATACACATGCCTGGCATGTCCAGGGAGGTTCCAGGATGGAAAACCCGGACCTATCCCATGTGAGTCCAGCTGTGCCACTACTGCATCTCTATCTGCCCCCTGTATAGCTCTTATTATATGCCAGACATGTTCTAGAGTATTTACATATATTAATTCGTTAATACTCACTACAACTTCGGAGGTAGGGGCTGTTGTTCAGGTATTGTAAATAAGGAAACTAGTACAGAGAGGTTAAGAAACTTGCTCAAGCTCACATAGCTAAAGCTGGAGTAGAGCTCAGGCTTTGGGGCTGCATTTTTAACCGTTACACTGTGTTTTACTCTAAGAACTGAAATACTGGCTGACAAGTATTTCTATTTTGAAAGACTGACTAGGTCTTCCAAATTGTTTGGCATTTGAAAATTAGGCTGCAGGGCCTGATGACTTTCCTATTTAATTTTCTGGTTGGCCAGCCGAGTATTTCAGGGTCTACCCAGTTCTCATGGAAGACAGGCTGATTTCTGGTAGGGTAAATAAGTAACAGAATAAAGGTTAAGCTCAGCATCTAGAGCAAAGCTCGGAAGAACTCTGCAGTGATCTCCCCACAGCCCAGAATAGTGTAGGTTGGCCTCAGCAGCTTCTGTGGAATTGGAAGGGCTCTGAACAAGCTTGAGTCTGAGGAGCCAGCAGGTAGTGTAGTGGTTAAGGTGCTAGACTTCCACATGGTTGACGGAAGTTCAAGTCCTGGACCTGGTGGTTTGAAACTCACTCTGGGCATGTGTGTGTGCGTGCCCAAAATCTGAGGAGGAGAGTGGAGGAGAAAAAGCTGTGCAGTGGCTATCCTCCTGGCATTGGGTGAGGGAGAGTGATTTCTCACTGTCTCTCTGGCGAGTGCATGTGCCCTAAAACAAAAACAAAAACTTGAGTCCTCGGTAGAGTGTATAGAGAGCAAGTTCCTTTTTAGGGAATCAGAAAAGGCAGAAAGGAGGGACTTCATTTGTTGATACCATCTTGTCTTCTGTGCTCATTCTCGGGACTAACAGTAGTCACCATCTAAGGGTGGAGAGCATGGATGCTGGGATCAGAGGACGGCTCTTCAGTCCTGACTCCTTCCCTTACTAGATGCTAGATGTGGGGCCTCAGTGTTCTGCCTCATTTTCCTCACTTCCAAAATGTAAACAATAATAGTGCCGGCTGTAGTCTTGTTGAGAGGATTAAATAAATGATACACTTCAAGTTCTTCTTCGCAAAAAAAATTTTTTGGAGAGGTGTTTGCTATAGGGCACGTTCGCTCAGCGGAAAGACAGAGAGAGACAAAGTAAGAAATCACCCACGGGGGTGGGGGGGTGGGGGGGATGGCCACGCTGCAATACCTTCTCCATTCTCCTCTCGGGATCTTGGTCACGCATGCACATGCACCTGGCATGCGTTTAAGCCACCAGGTCTGGGACTAGAACTGCAGTCGACTACATGGGAGTCCAGTGACATAGCCATTATGCAACTGCTGGCCCTGACACTTCAAGTTCTTAAAGCAGTGCATGCCATGGAGTAAGCACTAAATAGGTATTAATTCTTACTGTTTATTGATCCCTGCTTCATGCCCGGCCCCATTCTATAAGCTCTTAAAGATACTCAAAATGAGCAGGTTCCACTATTTGTGACAAAGTGCTGTGACTTAGGTATCTCCCTTTGGACTGGTGAAGAAGCTGAGTTTTAGCGGGGTTCATTGATTTAAGGTGACTCAGTCAGGCACTGGCAGAGATAGGCTTTAACTGAGGTGGTCCTGAACCCATAGCTGGACAGCACTACTATCCCCTCTTCTTCAGGCAGACGCATACCCCTGCTGGACAGAAATATTGTCCTGGGGAAACTGAAACTAAGATACTGTTTTGTTCATCATTTTCTTTCCTTTTCTTTTTCTTTTCTTTTCTTTTCTTTTCTTTTCTTTTCTTTTCTTTTCTTTTCTTTTCTTTTTTAAGTTTATTTCTTCATTGTGTAAGCAAGCGAGACAGCATCCCTAACAGGCTCTCAATGCCATGATCCACCTCCAACCTCAGTCAGCCCTGGATCATGGGCACATGCATGCCTTGTGTACTCAGGGAGGTCTCTGGGTACAAACCTGGAACTTCCCATGTTGGTTAGCCTTGTAGAACGTTGCTTTTTACTGTTGTGTTACTGTCTGGCCATGCTTCACCAGTTTGAAAGCTGGATTTGAAGGAACAGCAAGTGGCATTGTGGTTAAGGGGCTGAACTCTCTCATGACCAACCACAGTTCGAGTCCCGGACCTGGCAGCTTGCTTTTTCGGTCTCTCTCTCTCTTCCTGCTCAAATTTAAAAAAATAATAACAATAAATAAAATAAAATAAATAATTCTTAAAAAAAAAAAAAGCTGAATTTGTAGCAGCTTTTAGTCACTTTGCTCCTAAACTTTCAACACTCAGTGAGAGTCCTCCTTACAGACTATCTTATGGGTGTATGAGGGTAAGAAATGTTTGATGGGCTCTTTGATTTGCTTGTCCTCTTTGGCCCACATGAGTGAGTGATCTGTGGCTCGAGTCATACATGAGATTTCATCTTAGGGAATGAATGTAGACCAGACATCTGATTCCCTGGCACATCTCACACCTCAGCTGTGCGATTACTAAGATAACATGGTAAAGGGTGGTGCTGTACCGACACGGGATACAACCTCAGCTCCAGTCACACACCAACTGTGTGACCCAAGTAGGTGACCTGATGTCACCCATATGTGGAATAAATTTAACAATCCTACTTCACAGAGCTGCTGGGAGGTTTAAATGAGATCATGTGTCTAAAGTAGTTAGCATAGTGCCTAGCACATAGTAAATGCTTAATAAACAGCGACTAAAATAGCTATTTCTAGAGCTACCTAACACAATAAACCAGATTTTTTTTTTTTTTTTTTTACCATACTCATTTTGCCCAGGCTTTACTGGAGTGTGGTACTCTATAAAGCTGTCCCCTAAGGTGTTGCAGTAGACTCAACAAACAGACAGGTATCTAAAGTAAAGAAAGTGTTCACTGTCTTGCCAATTTTATGGGCCAGAGGATCTGCCCTAAGTGTCAGACTGAAGTGATGAAGGGAGTTCCCCTAAGCTCAGGTTTTGGTTGGGCCCATGCTCCTCCTAAGATGTCTCCACTAGACTTCCCTTCTCCCCATTTGCTTTTTCCACTCCTGTGCATGAAGCCAGAGCTAATGCATATTTTCATTCTTAGTGTTTTCATATGTTGATTTTTTTTTTTTCTGCTGAAAGGTAGGGAGCTTAAGAAAAGTTCAATTAAAATGAAACGTAAATATTTCCTTTCTTCCTGTGTCATTAAAACTCTCCTCCTTCTCCCCAATTACTTGGCACCTACCCAAAGGAAACATTTCCTCCCTTTGCCCCCGAGTGTTTAAAGCATAGAGGAAAGCATATCTGCTTAGTCTGTCTTGACAGGAGCCTTACATGGGGAGAGGAGCAGAGATTTCAAAGGACTGGAAAACAGAAAAAAAAAAATAAATAAATAAAAGTAGAAAATCAAGCAAAGGGAAAAAGGATGCCTGATGAAAATCAAAAGAGGAGAGAAGAAAAAGATTTCACAACAAGGCTGGAATGGACATTTTCTAGAAGATGGCGTCTTACCTTGGGTTTCCACATCAAAAATGTGAAGTTCGCTACTAGGTGGTAACCTTCTACAAAAGACAGTCCTATTCTTGGGTTTTGCTGATCCATCTAAGCATTATTCAGTAGAGCTGCTGCTTCAGATTTATATTACCAGATAATATAGGTCATTTTTTTTTCTTCTTCAGTTTTTTGCCATAAGGCATGTGTGTTTGCTAGAGAGAGAGACTGACAGAGGGGAACTGAGAAATCCTTCCCAGAAGGAATGACTGCATCACAATCCCTTCTCCTCTCAGGATTTTGGATATATGCTCACATACACCTGGCTTGATTTTCTTTGGGTCTGGGACTTGAATTGCAGTTGGCCATGTGAGAATCCAGTGCCTTAACCACTACGCCATCAGCTGACCTGGATATATTAATAGGTCATCTTTATCAATAGTATTGGTGTTGATATTTACTGAGCATTTACTCTGTGCTATGAAGTTAACAAGGACTAGTTTCTTTACTCTTTAAAAAATTGGGGAACCGGCAGTTAGCGTAATGGCTATGTCACTGGACTTCCACGTAGTCAACCGCGGTTTGCGTCCCGGACCCGGTGGCTTAAAACTCACGCCGGGCGTGTGTGCGTGCATGCCCAAGATCCTGAGAGGAGAATGGAGGAGAAGGGATTGCGGCGTGACCATCCCCTCTGGGGGGTGATTTCTCGCTTTCTGTCTCTATGTCTCTGTCTGTCTGGCGAGCGCATGCATCCTATAGCGAAAACCTCTCCAAAAAAAAAAAAAAAAATTGGAACTCACTCTGTGGTGCAACAGTAATGCATCAAGAGAAGCCAGACCCTACATGGTACCAAATCCCCAGTTGGGTAAGCCCAAAACATGCTGGGCATTTGCACAAGTGCCCAGGATCTGACAGGCTGGAGGACTAGAGAGGGGGATCATGGCATGACCAGACTCGTGGAGCATGTTCATCTCTTGCTATCTCTGTGTCTCATGTGCATGCACTTTATTATGAATAAAGAAATACATATATAAACAATTGCATGAGCAAGGTAGAATTATAATCCTAATGTTAAAGATAGGAAAACTGGGGTTTAGGTGATTGCACCTAGGAGATGATTGAGCTGTAGACAGACTCCAACTGTCAGACTTCAGAGCCTGCGTCCTCTGTCATTTTCTCAAGGGCACTCCAGGTTTTTGGACACCTTTTTGAAATTGTTCCTACTATAACTTGTCTTCCTCTTCCTCCTTTGACTTCTCCTCCTTCTTCCTTCCTCCTTATCATCCTCTTCCTCTTTCTCTTCTGCTTCCCTCTGTTTACATGGATCCCTCCCAGAGTCAGGTTCAATTTCTAAGTGGCAGGCCATCCAATTCTATTCCCCATCACAGAGCTAATGCATTCCCAGCAGTCTCTTTTTCAGTCATCACGAAATCAGTATCAGTCACAATAGGAAATTCAAATAGAGGGAACTGCTCCATCTAGAGTTCCATTTTGCAAATGCTATTTGTGATTTCCATTTAGTGTGCTTCCTCCCTTCCCTACAAGACTTTGCCTTGTCTAAACATTGGGCTTTTCTATTCCAGGTTAGGCTAAAAATAACATGATCTATGGTGGCATGCTCAGCGGCTGGCTTCCTGCAGATGTTTAGAGGGCAGCACATTTTGTTTTACCCTCTTTTCTAAACAACATCTCTATTTTAATCTTTTTTTTCTAGGAAGCCCTCTTTCTCTTCTTCTTTCCATTTATATATATATCCCCCTTTGGAGAGGTTTTTGCTGTAGGGTACATGTGCTCGCCAGAAAGACAGAGAGAGACAGAAAGTGAGAAATCACCCCCCCAAGGAAGATGACCACATTGCAATCCCATGTTCTCCAGTCTCTTCTCAGGATCTTGGGCACGCATGCACATGTGCCCGGTATGAGTTTAAGCTACCAGGTTCGGGATTCAAACTGCAGTTGGCTATGTGGGAGTACAGCAACGAAACCATTACGCCATCTGCTGGTCCCTTCTTTCCATATTTTGAGCTTTCTTTTTCTCTGTTTTATCTGGTCACTTAACTGCTTGATTTCTGTCCTCATTTTAAAACCGTATCATCAAAACTGAGGCAGGAATGGAGTATTGCTTTACATTGCTTTGTTTGTGTGTGTTTGTGTGTGTTTCTTTTGTTGTTGTTGTTGCTATAAGGCATATGCACTTGCTGGAGAGACACAGAGAAAGGGAAAGTAAGAAATCAACCTCAGGGGGATGGCCACACTACAATCCCTTCTCTTTCATTCTCCTCCTAAAATTTTGGACACACATGCACGTGCGTTGGGTATGATTCTCAAGCCTCCAGGTCCAGGACTCAAACTGCAGAGTTGGCAATGTGGGACCTGGCCACTTTACTCGCCATACTACCTGGGTAGTTCAAATTGTGTTTGTTTTAATCAGCTTACCTTTATATTCATATAGAAGAATTTCATCCTAAAAAGGGACACAGACACAGTTGAAATCCAGACAAGAATTTCTCTGATGTTCATGTATTTATTTTTTTAATAACTACATGAATGAATGTGTTGTTGTTATTTGTCATAGAGTGAGTGCACATGTGCTCAAGAGAGAGAGAGAGATGGAGCTGGGGAGAGAGAGCACCCTCTATAGGTTTGGTCACTCTATGACCCTCTCTTCCAGTTGTCCAGCCTGCCAGGGTGCTGGCCATGTGCACATGCACCCAGCAAGTTTTCAGGCCATCTAGGCTGGGGACTTGAACTGCCATCGGCATGTGGCTTTCAGCTCCACAGTCCAGTATGCTACAGACTGTGCCACAGAGACTGGCCTTGATTTTTATCTGTTGAGATGATCGATTCATTTATTAAGAGAACACAAGTTTTCTGTATTCAAAGTCCAATTACAAATAAGATAAATCCCTGGCCTTTAAAAACAGTGGTTGTTAAAACCCTTAAAAGGTTCCCAGAGCAGATTGGCTTCTTGTGGCTTTTATGGTCCTAATGTATCTCCAGTTATAGGTATTTTACATCTGTGAGCTGTGTGATTTTGCACAGTTAATCTCCATGTCACTGGTTTCCTCTCCTATGAAATGTGGACGATGTGGTGACACTCAGATTTTAGTAGTAGCGTATGAATTTCCAGAACATTGCTGTAACTGCAATGTGAAGAATGATTTGGAGGGGCTAAACAGGATGCTGCGAGACCAGGGCTAAAGCTGCTGCACTACTCTGTAGGAGAAAGGACAACGGCACAGACAATGCTGGCGGTGGCCAAGGTGGAGTGGTGTAGATGGATGTGGCACTTCACAAATAAAACTCATACCATTTGGAGATAAACGAGATTGGGATGGGTGGGAGGGCTGGGTGTCACAGTGGACATAACTTAATGAGATTGAACATTTTCATTTTGTTCCCCTCCAGTGCCCAATGGGTATAGGTCTGAGCGTTGGGCACTAGAGGTCTTTGTGGGGGTCTTTTTTTTTTTTTTTGAGAGAATTTTTGTTTGTTTGTTTTTGCTATAGGTCGCATGCACTTGCCAGAATGACAGAGAGAGAGAAAACGAGAAAATGTGCCTGGCGTGAGTTTAAGCCACTGGTTCTGGGACTCAAACTATGGTCGACTACCTGGGAGTCCAGTGACATAGCCATTATGCCAACTGCTGGTCCCAGACATGTGGGGTCTTTTACAGAGTCGAGATAGTCAGTGTTGCCTGAGACATCTGAGCAGCACTGCCTAGGCGTGCTGATTAACCAAAATAAAAGGAGGAAGTTGACCTTCAACCCTTGTCTTTGTTTTGTTCCAGCTGCAGAAATCATTTTTGGTGCTTTCTGACTTGAGTAAACAACAGTCCCTGTCACCTTATCCCTGTGACGCCTGGTTCCACTTCTATATTTTCACTTGGACATGATTCTCACTGACAGTAGAAAGTTCAGCACCAAGGCCTGCAGCTGTGAAAATACTTGCCCCTCTCTAGAACTATTAGTACTCCTGGGAATCACGTCACAGTGCCAACTGCTCGCTGGTCCTGAAGTGACCCTGTTATTTTGGGAAGTAGTAAAGGAAATGGTATTTAAAAAACCCAAGTGGCATTCTCTGGGCATTAAAAGGTGTAAGTGATAAAACGCTCACTGTGTTTGAGGACCGGGGAAGTAGACAGGTGTTGCCTGCTTTCCAGACTGTCTCTATGTGTCAGCAAGATATATCTGAGCTTGATGAAATGACCCGGGACCAAAGTGTTCTCTTGAGTTGAAGGATTAGACAACAGAGGTGGTCACTTTTAGAAAAGCTAACTATCTTCTGTCTCTGCTTTAGTATTTTTATGACAAACAAGATATAACCCTTGGGCAGATTTAAGAGCATAGGACAAAGCTTGCCAGAGTGTGAACAGTTGTGAGCTAAGTCCGTGTTTTACTCATCTTTGTATCCTAAGCCACAGGGCTTGTCATGTTGTAGTTACTCAAAACTCATTGATTAGATGGCAAGGGTATTTATGTAGTATGGCAAGTTAGGCTTTTTATTTATTTATTTATTTTTGGTCCCACTGGGTAGGAATGGACACATTCTCTGTGTTCCTTATTATACTTTATTTAGCTACAAGTGTGTTCTAAAGTGAAATAATGAGGAAATATTTTTAGCACTATTTTACATATATATTATAGATACTCTGCTGACTGGGTGCAGATAGAGATGCTCTCCCTGGAAGATGCTTTTTTTTTTTTTTTTTTTCCTTTTTAGTCCTTTTGCTATAGGATGTGTGTGCTCACTACAAAGAGACAGAAAGAGAGATGGAGAGAGGGGGAAAGTGAGAAATCACTCTCAAGAGGGGATGGCCATGCAGTAATCCCGTCTCCTCCATTCTTCTCTTGGAATTTTGGGTATGAATGCACATACGCCCAGCATGTTTTCCAAACCACCAGGTCAGAGATTGGAACTGCACAGCGAGCCACATGGGATCTAGCGCCTCAGGCAGCATGCCGCCCTCTGGCCAGGAAGATGTTTTTGAAATCCAAATTGCACTAGAATTAGGTTATTGATGTGGGAGGAAGGGAAAGTAAAAGTAAAATAAAACCCACTGCTTAATTTCTTTCTTTCTTTCTTTCTTTTTTTTTTTTTTTATAAAAGAACCAGGGATTAAAAAAAATTTAACTTTATTTATCCATTTATTTATTTATTCTAATTTGACCAGAGAGGGACAGAGTATGAGAGAGACAGCGAAACTGAGAAAACAAGACACAAGGTCCAGGAATCAAACCGTGGTTGGCCATGTGGGAGTCCAGCACCTTTACCCACCATGCCACCTGCTGGCCTCTCACAGCTTAATTCCTAGACAGGATTGATGTTTCAAAAGTGAATTTCAGGGGACCAGCAGTTAGCATAATGGCTATGTCGCTGGACTCCCATGTAGTCAACTGCGGTTCGAGTCCCAGACCCAGCGGCTTAAACTCACGCCAGGCACGTGTGCATGCATGCCCAGGATCCCGAGAGGAGAATGGAAGAGAAGGAATTGTGGTGTGGCCATCCCCCCGGGGGGTGATTTCTCGCTTTCTATCTCTCTGTCTTTCTGGCAAGCTCACATGCCCTATAGCAAAAACCTCTCTAAAAAAAGAAAAAAAAATGAATTTCAGGTGCTTTTCGTATGCTTGGTATAGGCACTGGGTCATTTACCAATGACTTCCAACTTGGGATTATGTAGAACAAAGCCCAATGGTCCTCTGTTCTTTGAAGAAGTCTGCCTGCTCTATTGATTGCTCTTCTGTATTTTCCCATTATCAGCTCCCTAGTTGGCACTCCATTCCTTCTGGTTTGTCCTGTCTTGTTAGATGATTCTGTGTTAATGATTTTCAAATTGTGATTCTCAGACCAGCAACATTAGTATCACTTGGGTACTTGTCAGAAATGCATTTTCATACCTCCTTCTTGGATCTAGTAGAGAAGAAACTTTGTCTGCTTATGGACCAGGAATTTTTTTTTTTTTTTTTGACATGCAAGTGATCTTGGTGCATTTTTTTTAGAGAGAGATTTCTGCAATAGAGTGCATGCACTTGCCAGAGAGACAGAGAGACAGAGAGACAGAAATCACATCCCGGGGGGATGACCATGCTGCAATCCTTTCTCCTCCAGTCTCCTCTCAGGATTTTGGGCACATACGCACACATGCCTGGTGTGAATTCAAGCTGCTGGATCTGGGGCTTGAACCACAATCAACTACATGGGAGTCCAGTAACATAACCATTACACCATCTGCTGGTCCCCTTGATGCACTTTTAAATTTGAGAACCAATGCTGTATGCAAGGCTCAGGTGTAAGCATATTACCTCTTTGTCCAATACCCTTTGTTGTCTTCTTTGCCAACAGTGGTCTAAACTTACATATGTATATCCTTCTATTCAGTGCCTTCTGCAGTACAGCAACAGCTTATGTTTCCCTGTCCGTGTAGGTGTATCCCACGCTGAAATCCAAATGCATTACTTGCCCTCCCCTCTCTTCTCTCTTCTTGTAGAAACCATCCTTATTATGTTTTCTAAAGTGTATTTATTTTTTTCATGACAGATTGTGGATGTGCAGGGATACGGGGGCACCATCAACAGGGTTTCTCTGCACCACAGTCACCTTCCTCTAGTTCTCCAGCTCATCAGAATTTTGGCCACATGCTTGTGTATCCTATGTTTTTAGATCGATGGGACTGGGGTTTGGAATCTGTGCTTGGCCCTGTGACCTTCAGTACTTCAGTTCAGTGTGCTACTAACCATGCCACCAAGGCAGGCCTGTACTCATTCTTGAGAGCTCAGTAAAAATGTTTATGTAATTCATTTATACATGTGGGTGTAAAATCAAGGAATGTTAAAGTGTTTATAAAGAAATACAATAGGCCCTACCACGCCTCTCAACTCGTCTTTTCTATCTCCCCAGTTTCTTTACCCGGGAATAATCACTCCGACCATTTTTTTTTTTTTTTTGGAGAGGTTTTTCGCTATAGGGTGCGTGCGCTCGCCAGACAGGCAGAGAGAGACATAGAGACAGAAAGCGAGAAATCACCCCCCAGGGAGGATGGTCACGCCACAATCCCTTCTCCTCCATTCTCCTCTTGTTATCTTGGGCACGCACGGACACGCACCTGGCGTGAGTTTTAAGCCACCGGGTCCGGGACACGAACCGCGGTCGACTACATGGGAGTCCAGGACATAGCCACTATGCCATCTGCTGGTTCCCTGACCATTTCTATTTTAGTTCTTGCAATTACCATTATTTATATAACTAACCTGCAAATATTTCTATTTATAAATACTGTAATTTAAAATATTATCTACTGACTTCCATGTTTACTGACTTTTTGCCTTAATAGGTAAAATTTGAGAGACACCTCATCTGCCCTCTTCATTCTTCTCCACATATCTCGGTTCAATCTTGATCTTGCATCAAGTTCATTATTTGCCTGGGATGTTTTTAGATTCTGTTCTCTTGCCTGCTGCCATAGTGCTTTGCATCTCTCTTTTAGTGAATGCCACCCCTCACCTCATATTACAGCAATATTGGTTGGTACGCATCTCCTGTCCCAACTCAGGTTTAAGAGCACAGGAAGTCTGATCTGTGTTTCACTTTCTCTTCCTCTTCCCAGGGCCAAGCACAGGGACCAGGACATAGTGCACACTGAGTATGGAAAATTTAACAGGAAATATAGTATTTGCCCAACCTTTTCTTTTTCTTCCAGTTTTTGCTATAGAGAGATTCAGAGATAAAGAGAAAGAGAGAGGGATGTGAGAAAGCACCTCCCAGGGGGATGGCCCTGTCACAATCCCTTCTCCATTCTCCTCACAGTATTTTGGGCAAGCACACACACATGCCTGGTCTGTTTTTCAAGCCACTATGTCTGGAACTTGAACTGCTCAGTCAGTTGTGTGGGATCTAGCTGCCTTTACCACCATGCCATGGGCTGGGCCCCAGTGTGGTTTCCTAACATTATTGTGAAAAATAGTAAATCTTGAGTCAGGAGTATTGAGCCAGACAAGTCTTTTCAGTGACTTCTAAGACCTTGAATAAAGTGTCTAATGACTTCGCTTCCATTTTTTTAGCAGTAAAATGGCAACAATAATATTTATGGACAGAGCTATATTTATGACAGGATCAAATACAACAACACATGTTATAAAGTATTATGTTGATTCCTTCTATTTAAAACAAGAAAAGCAACCATTTTCCTTTTGCACACCAGGCTATGAAGAACATTAAAACAAACTCTAAATAAAAAACTTTCAGATTATGCAGAAGTTCTCTCTTCAAAAATCAGCCTAGGATTTCCCCCCACCCCGGGGATATTATTATCTGAAATTTGAAACAGAAAATTCAAACATTTAGTCCTATTTGCCCATTCTTGTTTGTTGATAAGAAATCAGCATTACTGCCAACCTTTTAGGCTTTACAGGGACTTCAGATTTCATCTTGATTTGACAGTTGAAAAAAAATTAACCAAAGACACGTTTTCTAAGCCCTTGTCCGGCCCTACCATTAGAAAAGTGTGAGCTACCGTTCTATCGAAACTAATTAAACCTTAAATGTATAACCAACTCTCAATTACCAAGGTTAATGGGACTACATGCATACATAATTATATCTTACATTTATACAGTGCTTTTAACTTCTTCAAAGCACTTTTTACTGTACTGCATATATAACAGAGATTTTTTTTTTTTGAAATCCACAAATAAGGCAAAAAAGAAGCCTTGGAATCAATCATTTCAACGTTATACCTTTCCAAAGTTATTAGAACTAGTAAAATTGCCCATAGGACTTTCATTGCCCTGCTCTCTTCTTCCTCCTTCTCAGCTGAGGATGAGAAATGACTTTAAGATCTAGACCAAGAAGGAGAGGAAGACGAGGGCCTGGCCATTCAGAAACTAGATCATTAGCTCAGGGATTAGGAATAATTGAATGTGTGACTTTATCCAGAAAGGCCAGCACGAGAGCACAAGTCATAGGACATGCTGTGGAAGTGACTGTACTTACAGGGTTCTTCTTGTCATCCACTCAAAAAGCATCATGGAACACCTCCTGCATGCCAGGCATTGCTCTTAACAAAGAGGACAGATGCCACAGTGAACAAGTCAGGCAAGGCTGCTGCTGTCACTAAGATGATCTCCTTGAACGGTGCAGACAGACGGTAAACAAGGACATAACTATACACACAAGACGATTCCCTACTACTAGGCACTGAGAAGTCCGTAAGACGCAGGGATGTGATAGTGAGGGCCTTGAAGAGGGGATGCTATTTTACATACGGGAGCCAGAGAAGGCCTGTTTAAAGAGATGATATTTAGTTGCAACCTACAGAATAAATAAATTAATGAACAAAAAGGAGGAACCCACTGGAGAAGGCTCGCTACCCAGAATGAGGCTTGGGGTGGGGGAGGTTGTCAAAGCCTGCCCCAGGTCTGTGGTTATTCATCCTGTGTCCTTTGGTTGATCTTTCTAAAGCCTCCCCCTGATTCATTGCCTGTACCGTGGGTATTGCTAAGACTGATCACCTTGACAGGGGTGTTCTGAGGAATAATAGGTAAACAAGTGTGAGGAGCTATATAAATGCTAAATAATGATCACGGTAATAACCTTTTGTTCAAGTCAGCACTGTGATAGGCAGCTCACACTCGGATGCCTTGGCAAATGTGGAAATCGATACGGCTGCCCCCTGCGCACACAAGCACCATCCTTTAAAATAGAAAAAAATAAATGAGCCGATGATCATGATATTCAAAGTGGTTAGTGATCAAATAACTGTCTTGAGAGAAAGCTGCTATGTGGAGTGTAAAATGGGAGTAGCAGATAATGGCACTGTGCTGCACAGAGCAGGTAGAGGAAAACTGGTAAATGCAGTCGGATGCGTGCTGCTACGCACAGGGTGGGCCATCTAACCTCATCAGGCCTAGGCGCTGCCACCACCCAAAGCACTGCCAGACAGAAAGTGGGATCAGAAAGAGCTGGATCAGCAGCATCATTGCCAGCAGCCCCATCTGGCCCTCTTGGCCTTGGTAAACTCCCCTGGGGGGAGGACTGAGAAGCCAGTACCCGGGGCCCTTCATTGGAAGGGCACCAGGAAATGGGGAGGGAGAAGAGAGGAGAAGCAGCAGTGCACTTTCCCCTTTCTAGAACGAAATGTCTCAAGTTTTCTAGTGCCTGGAAAGATTTTCGAACCTTTATACCCAGGCCTCCTACACAATTAGAACTATACATTCATTCTTCTAGTGGCTCTTCTTCCTTCCCCCCCCAAACCTCTCCTCCACAATATTATATTAACATCATGAAATTATGAATTCATTTTTTTACGGGGCCTGCTATTTCTTTCATATAAATATTCATGTGCCTGAACATTCCTTCCTGTGTCCTACCCCACCTAGGCAGCTATGGTGTGGCTGTACAGGTAGACACATAAACACATGTACACACACATACATGCACACACACATACACTTGCAGGCACACTCACTATTCAACTCCTTTGTTAAACTTTGGTTCAGCAATTAGAGGGTAGCCTTGTGGTGTATAGGCTGTATAGCAGGAAATTTTAAATTATTGTTGGCTTCTCTTAAAAGCAGAAAGGAAGAGAATAAAAAGAGAATGAAAAAAAGAAAGCACTTGTTTTAAGGCTGACCCTTGACACTTGGCTCCGTGTTAACAGAGCAAATCACTTTCCCACAGTGGGGCCAGCAGAATCAAGATGTTCTCTCAAGTGTGAACAGACCCCACTGCAGACTTCACTTTTTGAGTCTTGCCTAGAAATTGGGGACAGTGGGTTAAAAGAACAGGGCAAGAGAATTCCAGTCTTCAGGAAATTATGTTTTAAACTAGAGTAAGGAAGGATTAGAATCCTTAAAAAAAAAAAAAAAAAAAAAAAGTCTATGCATGACAAGGTCACATGCTCACAGCACACTTCCCATGAGACTTTTCTTATTTCCCTCTAGGCTTTTCTCCACTCTGCTCTGTGGATTTCTACCACATCATTCCCTTTCT
>NW_006159617.1:2603420-2615300 GCF_000334495.1 Tupaia belangeri chinensis | reverse complement strand
TCCCTCCCTCCTTCTTATATCGCTAGAGGGCATATGCACTGCCAGAGAGAGAGAGAGAGAGAGAGAGAGAGAGAGATGGGGGAGAAAACACTCCTCAATGGGCATGGTCACCATGCAATCCCTTCTCCATTTCTCCATCCCATCAGGATGCTGGGCATGCGTGCACACATACATGCCTGGTGTACTTTTCAAGCTGCCAGTGTGAGGTTCAAACCAGGGTTTGCCATATGGGATTCCTTATCCCCTAGGCTATGGGGCTAACATCATTTTCAAATGGGGCAATTGTGCCTCATTGAAATCTTACAGTAAAAATACTTCTAAATGAATCAAACTATTCTACTAGTAAATACAAATGCTTTTCTTTCTTCAGGTATTCCTAAGAGATGCCATAGGTTTTATTTGGGATTTTAATAAATTAAAACCCTCTAGCAAGAAGCAAGGATGTGATTGATGGTTCAAACCACCTCATAAACCAAAGACTGACCTGTCCATTTTCTCTCTCTTCCTCTGAGACCTATTCACCTCAAGTTTAAGGAGTCCATCTGACCAGCAGCCTTTTCTGCACAGAACTGGTTACTGGAACCCAGCCATGCATTTGTTCAAGTACTTCCCGAGGCTTTTGTGCTAGGGCAGCAGAGGTGAGCAGTGTCAGCTTGGTCTATAAGGCCAGAGCTGAACACATTCACTGGCTGGCCCTTCAGAGAATAGTGCTGATCCTGCTCTAAGATATGTTTCTGTATATTCTTCTGCTATGGATTGGGCTTGAACTCCTTGAAAACACTCAACATCTACGATTTCTTTTTGATATTTAGGGCATATCATGCTGTGTCTCATTGGAAAGAAACACTCAAGTTCTGAATGAATGAAAATAACCTGATCCAGCTGTATAAATAATTAACTCCCTACCCTGCTCCAAACCTTAAAGATTATAGGAAGGGGCTCTCTCCTCTAGTAGCCCAAGATGCCAAAGGGAAAGAAGGCCAACGGGAAGTAGGTGGCTCGGGCCCCTGCTATGGCGAAGAAGCAGGAGGCTAAGAAGGTGGTCAATCCCCTGTTTGAGAAAAGGCCTAAGAATTTTGGCAGAGGACAGGACATCCCACCCAAAAGGGACCTCACCCACTTTGTCAAGTGGCCCCGCTGCAGCGGCAGAGGGCCATCCTTTACAAGCGGCTGACAAGGGCTCCTGCCATTAACCAGTTCACCCAGGCCCTGGACCGCCAGACAGCTACTCGGCTGCTCAAGCTGGCCCACAAGTATAGGCCAGAGACAAAGCAGGAGAAGAAGCAGCGGCTGCTGGCCCAGGCTGAGAAGAAGGCCACCGGCAAAGGGGATGTCCCCACTAAGAGGCTGCCAGTCCTCCGGGCAGGGGTGAACACTCACCACCTTGGTGGAGAACAAGAAGGCTCAGCTGGTGGTGATTGCTCACGATGTGGACCCCATCGAGCTGGTTGTCTTTCTACCTGCCCTGTGTCGGAAGATGGGGATTCTCTACTGCATTTTCAAGGGGAAAGGCAGGTTGGGGCGCCTGATCCACAGGAAAACCTGTATCCTGTCGCTTTTACACAGGTTAACTCGGAGGACAAAGGCGCCGTGGCTACACTGGTGGAAGCCATCAGGACCAATTACAACGACAGATACGATGAGATCCGCCACCACTGGGGAGGAAATGTCCTGGGCCCAAAATCTGTGGCTTGCATTACAAAGCTGGAAAAGGCAAAGGCTAAAGAGCTCACCACCAAACCGGGTTAAGTGTACGCTGTTGAATTTTCTGTACATACAAGTAATAAAACACTCTCCTTCAGCCAATATATATATATAAAGGAAGGGACCACTGAAAAACAGGCATGGGATGATTTCCTGTCAGGACAATTTTGGGTTGATTTTTAGGAATATCTTTATCAATATGGCAAGCTCTGCTCTTGGTGTGCTACAAAGGGTTGCTTCTGTTCTCATCCTGCAGTCCCAAAAGGAAGGAAAAATAGAGAAGAGATTGTGGCATGACCATTCTCCAAGGGGGTATGTTTTCTCTTTCTCTCTCTTCCTGTGTGTTTATGTGTGTGTGTGTGTGTGTGTGTGTGTGTGTCTGACAAGCACACACCCTCTAGCAGGGTTTTGGGCATGCATGTGCGGCTTGTTCTGGGACACAAACTGCACTGTTGGTCGTGTGGAATCCAGCCACCTTAACCACCACCCTACTCTGGCTGGCCCAAATTTGTTTTTTAAAAACAATATGGCAAACTCTACTCTTGTATGTAAAACCTTGTTTGAGTAGATATTGGAAAGGGCTCCGAAAAAAATCATCATGACTAGTTTCCTTAATATCCAAACTGAAGGTGGCAAATGTGTAGTAAGTTTTGTTAAAAGAAAAATAAGCCAGCTAATTTAATAGAGTAGAGCTTTAATAGAGCAAATCTTAACACAACTCAGATCAGACAGTTGTCCCCGAACTTCTGGACAATTCCTGCCAGCCATGTGGTCAACTTGGCATTTAAGTCGGCAGAACAGGAAAGTGTCATACAGAAAACGTAAGTGAAGGAGTGAGGTCGAGAAATCATTGGTTACATTTTGATGTATGTCTGCATTAACACAGTTTAAAAGGTGGGATGCCTGTGATTGACTCAAGCCTAGCTGCTGTGATTGGCTATAACCTAGCAACCAGATCAGAGAAACAGCCTAACATGTAGGATTTTGGCTTATTTATAGAAATCCAAGTGTGGGAGTACAGTGGCTGTTTTAAGCCAAAATAGTTTAATTTAACAGTTTATTGTTCTCTTGACCTCTTCCCTCTCCTCTTCTGTCAAACATCACTAATAAATGACTATGTTCTTTCACACAGAGCCTCAGAATCCTACTTAGTATTTCCAGGTAGCTGCCATCAATTAGTCTTGGTACTTGAGAACATCCTTCCAAAGCAACGGTTACATATTTCTAACGGTGAAATCTTGACTCAGCTTCATTTTTTTCCAGTTCATCTTTTGGTAATTGATGAAGGCCATGAAGGTGGTAACTGGGGAGGCCTGGCTAACCAAGGTATTGTGAGCAGAATGAGGAGCACAGACAATGGTGTAAGGGAACCAGACTGAGTATTAGCAGAGTGGGCTCTCGGAAGTTAGGAGGCATGAACTAGAAACAGGAGGAACCAGAACAAGGAGGACATTGGCCTCTGGGCCATGACAGTAAAGGAACTGACTCAAGCAATTTGGGAAGCTGGCAAGTTTAGCATCTGCAGTGTAGGCTTGCAGGCTGGAAGTTCTGACAGGAGTTGATGTCGCAGTCTTGAATCTGAAGGCAGTCTAGAAGGCAGAATTCCTTGTTGGGGGACTTCAGTCTTTTCTCTTAAGTTCTTCAACTGATTAGATGAGCCCCACCCACTTTATGGAGAGTAATCTGCTTTACTCAGAGGCAACTGGTTTAAATGGTAATCACATCTGAAAATGACCTTCATAGGAACATCTAGACTGGTATTTAACCAAACAAGTGGGCACCATGGCCTAGGCAAATTGACTCATAAAACTTACCATCATAGTTAGGACAGGTGATATTTCAATGGCAAACAAGTTGGTGTTTTAAAATTATTATTATTATGTACTTTAAATTTACTTACATAGAACAAAGCTAAGTTGATTTAAGTTAGTTGATTTAAACAAATTATTAAATAAATACTGGGTATATATGATATATATTGAGTTGTTGGAAAAGTCATGTCACATTTTTGTGTAGAAACACAGAAAAAAAAGATCATGACTTTTCTGACGACTCAATAAATATGACAGTTTAGTGAAGGCTGTACTGAAATGATTGTGATTAGAGAAGTAGAATGGTAAGCAATCAAGAATCTCTATACCACTGTAAAAAGGAAATATCATTAGAAGTGGAGTTTAGAAGATTAATTGTGTCGACCTGAACAAGGTCATAAACAGAAAAAAATTTATCAACAATAAATGTGAAATGGTTCTGTCTTGTTATAGAAATGAAATAATGCATTCATAAAGGCACTTTCTTCTCATTTTTTATGAAAGTGGTTTTTCTAATTGCTGTTCCTTTTTAAAGAGATTGCTTATGGCATTTCTTTTTTGTTTGCAAATAGAGGTTTTAAATATTTTGTAATCGGAGATGTTGGCCTTTTGTTTTATGATCTCTTTAAATTTCTTAAAGTGTAGGAAATCATCATTGGTTATCATTTGCGGATCTCGTATCTGGTTCAAGAGGACATTTGAAAAGGACATTTTACTTTTTAGTGGATCTGGAATTTATTATGTTATATATTATAAGGGATGAATCTAAATTAATTTCATTTTCCTTAAATTTCTACTCAGCTATCCCTGTGCAAGTTAATGAATATTTTGTACAAAGATAACTTCCTTTCTGGTGATGCCACTTAAAAAATTATTTATTTATTTATTATTATGTCTTAATTTGACCAGAGAGAGAGACAGAGAGAGAAAGAAAGGGAAAGTGAAGGCAAGTTGCCAGGTCCAATATTTGAACCGTGGTTGGTCATGTGGGAGTCCATGCCACTTGCCAGCCCCATGGTGATGCCTCTTTCATTTTTTTTGCAAATTCTATTTTTTTTAAGAATTACTTTATTTAACTTTATTTATTTATTTATTTATTTTAATTTTATCAGCCACCAGGTCTGGGACTCAAACTACGATCAGCCACATGGGAGTCCAGCATCCTTAACCACCACACTACCTGCCAGTCTCCTACTCATTTATTTTTTAAATTTGATCACAGAGAAACAGAGTGAGAGAGAACAAGAGAAGGACAGTGAAAAAGCAAGCTGCCAGGTCCGGGACTTAAACCACAGTTGGCCATGTGGGAGTTCAATGCCCTTAACCACCATGCCACCTACCGGCCCCTTTTTGGCAAATTCTTACACAGTACAAAATTAATTTCTGACATGTCTATCCTGTGTATTATGTCTATGTATTTTTTCTTCATTCAGTAGCGCCTTATTTTAGTGATCATAGCTCTATAATATATTTAAACATCTAATTTGCTAGCCCCATGTCATTACTCATATTTTTCATTTAGAATTTTCTTTAATAGGCTTATCTATTTTTTCTTCATGAGAACATAAGAATCTAGTCAGATTCTCCAAAATTTTCATAGAATTCTAATTGGGTTTTGTATAAATTATTATGAGGGTCATATTAGTAAGGGTTCTCCAGAGAGACAGAAACGATAGGACATATATACACACACACACATATACAATCATCAGAAAAGTCATGATATATTTTTCTATACAAAAATGAGTCATGACTTTTCCAATGACTGTGTGTATATAAATATATATATATATAGAGAGAGAGCGCCATCCAACTGGATAGGAAAATAAATATATAATGAAGAGGAGAGAGAGAAAAGCAGAGATATATTATAAGGCATTGGCTCACATATCTGAGAAGTTCTAGAATCTACATCTACAAACTGAAATCTAGTGGTGTAGTTTGAAGGCCTAAGAACTAGAGTCAATGATGTGGTTTCAGTCTGAGTTTAAAAGCCTGAGGACCAGGAATTCTTAGAGAAAGAAAATAATGATATTTCAGCTCAAGCAGCCAGGCAGAGTTAATTCAGTCTTTCTCCACCTTTTTGTTCTATTCATCTCTCAGTGGGTTGGATAATGCCCGCTCACAGTGGAAAAAGACATCTGCTTCATGTAGTCGGTCAGTTCAAATGCTAGCCTCTTCTAGAACATACTCACAGACATACCCAGGAATAATGTTTAACCAGGTATCTGAGAATCCAGTGGCCCAGTTAAGTTGACACCTAAAATTAGCCATCAGCAGGGTTGTAATGAATTTACATATATGCACATATTTAATCAATTTTTCATGTTTGTGACTATATTACACAGATTAGAGTAGAAGTAATGAATTGGTCTTAAAAAAGACATTTATCTCAGTTGCCTCTTTGACTTAACCTATTTAGATGTATAAATAATAAAACTAATTTGTTTTTCATTTGTGAACCTAAATGTTTAGCATATATCAAATTCAACTACCAAGGGTCCAATGATGGACCTCAGGGGACAGAATCATAAAAAACAATGATAAACGTAGTCAGTGAATAGTTTTAGAAACTCTTAAACGATACTTCATGTTTCAGTATTTATTTTAACTTTTTTTTTTCCTTAGTAGTCCAGTTAAAAACACATGATCCCTTTTTGTAAGTATCTTCACCAAGAGTATTGATAATTTATTTTTTCCCTCCCGCTTTGCTGGTGATAGCTGTGAATCTGGCTCCCGTGGCGTTGGCTAATTCTTGGTACTCTTAAATCTCTCCTGACAGGAAAAATCAGTAGACAGGTTGAATGATTCAATGTAAATTTAATCTGATCTCATTTTAGCCATGTGTAAAAAGGAACCTGATATGAACTGGAATTGTAATGCCAGGAATTATCTGATTCCTGCAGGCCTCTTGTCCTTCTCTGCCCTGGTGAATGACTGCTAAGGGAATTTAAAGCGTGTAAACCATAGTAAATGTATGTTTGTTGACTCAGCCATTGAATTGGGCATCCCAATTTCTTGGAAATAAAACGAAAGAAGAGAAACTCAGATTCTAGATTTTACTTAAAAGAGTAAAACATTTAAGTGTACTCATCTATGGTGCTCCTTGATGTAGTATTTTATTTTCCTTTAAACTAGACTTCCAGCTTTGAATCCAGATGTAAACATAGAATAAAACACAACAAACAACCCAAACAAAGGAATCTGTCAATAAAACATCTTGGCTACAAAGACTGACGGCCTGAAGAATAGGGTTGACATGATGTGGCTGGTCAGCTCACTGATCTGAAAATAAAAAATATTCTATTTATGTCTGGTTAAGGAAGACTAGTTATCATATAGGAAAGCTGAGAAGTGGTAGGAGAAAGAAGATCAAATAGGAGAGAAGAACTGGACATAAGAAAAGTATAGGAAACAGTGATCAGAAGAATCAGCAACCTTTAGATTCGGTGGTGCTAATATTGAAGATTATGGTAACCACAGGAATGCAACAACTGTTACGTTGCCTCTCCCAGACCCCCCATTGTCCACATCTCCCAGTGTTTTCTCTGGTGTGGTTCTCTTTGAATCTGAGTTGAAGCTGTTTTTATAACCAACAGGAAGTGGGAGAGTGATGCTGTATCATTCTTGTTCTAAACCTTAAGAAGTTCTGTTTTTGTGATTATGGGACTGACCCCTGGCCTGCCATAAAATGTTGTTACATTTATGGAGAGCACATAGAAGAAGCTACTTAGAGTGAAAAGCTCTGAATCTACAGAGGGTCAGAGAAAAGCCCAGTTACGACCAGGACTCTGCTGAATACCAGCTAGATGAACCCACATGAGGAATGATTGGCAAGACAAACAGAAGAATCACCCAACTGAAACTGACTGAGACTATAAAACTGTGAACAAACAGAATAGCATTGTTTTAACCCACTCAGTAGTTTTAGGTTTGGGGTGGTTGGTAATACAGGAAAAGGTGCCTGTGAGTATGATCATGGAGAAGGGTTAAGGATCAAGACTCCAGCTGGGACAGCCTGGTGTAGAGTGAAGATAAATGCTAGGGATTGCCGCAGGTTTGGTTCAAATCCTCAGTTTGTTACTTGTAGGCTCTGTGCCCTTGGGCGAGGTATTTAATCTGAGTTCCAGTCTTCTTTATGTTTAAAAAGAGAAAAATAGTTCTTTTGAAAGATGGTGAAGGAATGAAATAAGTAAAAATTCTGAGCACATATTAAGAACCCACCAAACATTAGTTCCATTCTATGCCCTCCCTATGAGTTCCCTCACCCCTTGAGGGATAAAAAGTTACCTAAACCACTTTAATTCTACAGGAAGTCCTGTGACCTGTGGAAAGGCAATTCTGTCCTAGCTCAGATGGGCCCTGTGTGTGGCTTTGATAAACAATCACTGTATTTATATGAACAAGAGGTGAACCACTGAGATGCCAGTGACAGACTTATTTTTTAAATGATTATAGGTTTTGGAGCCACTATGGCCTCAATGCATGTTTGTGTCTATGTTCCAGGCTATCTATGCCTACTCCTCTCAAGCACTCCAGTCATTGTTTATTAGAACTTCAGTTATCAGGGCCAGCAGATGGCATAGTGGTTATGTCACTGGACTCCCACATGGCCAACCACGATTCAAGTCTCAGACCCTGTGACTTGAAAAATCACACTGGGAGCTTATATGTGCAGGCCCAAGACATGATCTTCCATGGAAGGAGAATGAAGAAGGCATTGTGGCATGGCTGCCCTCCCCACCCCCACGGGGGGATGATATCTCATTTTCCCTCTCACTGTCTCTCTCTCTCTCTCACTGACGAGTGTGCACACCCTAGGGCAAAAACTTCTGAAAAAAGAAAAAGGAACTTGAGTTATCAGAGAACATTGAAATTACATTCAGCCTATTTATTGCAGAAGGCATGGAAACATATATAATATTTCGTTAGACTTTCACAAAAAAGATTATCTCAATTGTTTCTGTAGTTCACTTAGACAAAAATAACAATTTCAAGGCAGCACAGGATATAAATTGCTGCTACTGATTTCTTGCCTTAGTACCAAAAGGTGACTTAGAGTTTTGAAGGTAAAAATTCTCTTATTGTATGTCTAAATTATGTTAAACTATATAGATGTCCAATTTCCAAGCTTTTTGAGAGAAAACACACATACATGTGTATACCTCCCCCACCACACACACACACACACACACACACACACACACACACGGGATTGAAGAGAAAGAAATCAACCTGCCTTGGCCACAGTTTCTAATTTATAAAATAAGACAGGCAAGCTACACTTCTCAAAGTGGAAGATTCTCCACTGTCACTTCCAGCTCTGAGTGCAACAGACCTCTCATCTCCTGTCACCTGTAGACCTTTGTAGATGAGATTAAAAATGCAGGTTGTAGGCACCAGCAGATCATGTAGTGGTTACAATGCTTGACTCCCACATGGCCACGGTTTGAATCCTGGATCTAGTGGCTTCAAAATCACACATGGCATGTGTGTGCGTACCCAAGATCTGAGGAGAGGAATGGAGGAGAAAGGATTGTGGCATGGTTTCTCACTTTCCCTCTAACTGTCTATCTCTCTCTCTCTGGTGAGTGCACATGCCCTAAGACAAATAAACAAAAACAAAAACAAAAAACTCTTAAAAAATTAAAAAAAAAAGAAAATGCAGGTTGCTCTCCAACCAAACTTCCATTGCAGAGCTTTAACAAGAAAGTGAAAAATACTTTTAGATGATGTTTTTTAATTTTAAATTGTGTTTCTGCTTCTATTTTATTTTAAATGAGAAATGAAAGCCTCAATTTGCCAAATTGCTGCACACATTTCCTTGTCATACAACTGCCCTAGCAAGTTAACCTAAAACAATTTTCCAAAATGTAATTTTAATGAGAAACTTTGAGTTCTGAAATTTGTCTTGAATTTTTTTTTTCCCCCTTCAGACCTCTTATAGGACTCTGGAGTTTCCATACCCCAGTGCCAAGAACACAGCCCAGGAATTTGGCTCAGTTTAGTAATGACCCCATGTTAGTCTAGCTCAGAGGTGTTTTGTCCTTAATGACTGACGAGAGCTATTTGAATCCTTTGATTCTCGTAATAAAAGTTCCAATGGAGAGGGAGGTGACTGCTCATGTAATCTTTAACCCATTAAAATGGCCACGTCCAAAGCTTTTGCAGAGTAAATTCTACCAGGGAATCTGAATAAGAGCAGACTGACAAAAAGTAAAGCATGAGGATATAGAGTTAAAGTTAAGCCTGGGAGGATCGTCTCCAAATCAGACCTCATGGTTATAATGGACATTTGTTTCTGCCCTTCCCATGACAAGAGAGAAAGGTCTCCCCTACAGTCTCCCCATGTGCCTCCAGAATACTGACACAGCCCAGTGTATTAGTCAGAGCTCCCAGACCAACTGGAGAAAAAGTATATATGTATGTGTGTGCATATATATAAGTGCACATGTGTGTGTGTATACTTATTATGAAGAATTGGATCATACAGTTATGGAGGCTGAGAAGACCCATGATTTACCATTTGTAAGCTGGAGACCCAGGGAAGCTGGCAATGTAGTTCATTTTAAGATCAAAGGCCTAAGAACCAGGGGAGGCCGACCTCTCCATCTGAGGGCAGGAAAACACCACTGACTAGGCACAAGCAGAATGGCAGCAAATAGGAACAAATTATTCTTTTGTCTATCTTTTATTCTATTTAGATACCCAAGGAACTGGACGATTCCCACAAATTGGCAAGGGCCATAGATTTATGGAGTCTACTGACTCAAATGGTAATCTCATTCAGAAACATCTTTACTGACACACCCAGAAATAAGGTACTCAGTCAACTGGCACCTGATGATCCAGCCAAGATTACATGTAAAATGAATAATCACACCACGATGTCAGAAAGGTCCATGTCCCTTACATCACAGTTTCTCATGCTATCTGTAGTGAAGAGCCAGTTTCTTTACTCCCCTTCCTCCTCCATTCACTGTGGACTTATACTTGTGCAAAATATGGTATGAATGTCCTAAAAAAGGGACACCCAAAACAAGGACCTACAAATTACAAATCTTGATTTTTAAAAATTAGATTCAGTTATCCTGTCAAATTGAAATAAAATTTCTAAACACTCTCAATTTCTGTACTTATCATGTCATAGACAGCAACAAAAATATGTGGACAAGAACTGATCCACAGATTGCGTTTTGAGTAGCCTAGCTCAGATAAGCCAATAGTATTCTCTGATTACCAGAAATTCTCTCAGAGATGTTCTTATGACCTAAGCTGGTTCCATACACTTGAATATTGAGACGTTGATTTGGAACACTGAGACAATGATTTTCCTTTTGCCCAGGCTATATGCCATATTGGACCACAAGACACATGGCCAAAGAATGAGTGAACACTGAGAAAGCAGAACCAAGGGATGGTCAATAAGAAGCTCGAATATTCCTATATTGTGGAGAAATATAAGCCTACAAATTAAAAACTTTGCTTAAACCATAATACACCTAGTTTTTTTTCCAAAGAATTATTTTATTTAACTTTATTTACTTATTTATTTATTTTTAATTTGACCAGAGAGGAAGAGAGAGAGAGAGACAGAGAGAGAGAGAAAGCCGCCAGGTTTGGGATTCAAACTGCAGTCGGCCATGTGGAAGTCCAGCACCCTTAACCACCACGCCTCCTCCCAGCCTCTCACCTAGTGTTTTTTTTTTTTTTAATCATCTGTAGGAGAAAGAATGATACAGTAATTGGTTTGTACATGTCTCCGTCTCCACGATTTCTCAGCAGCATCTCTTTGACAGTCATCTTTCCAAAACGGAGATCAGGATATGCCATTCCTCTGGTTATGGAAGCCTTGGCTTCCCAGTCCCTGCCTTACAAAGCTCAAGCTTCTCAAACTTGAAATCTTAAAGTTTTTCACAGTTGAGCTTCTGTCTTCTTCTTTAGTTTAAGTTTCTGCTCATCTCATTGTCCTAAGCACACATGCTATGCTTGAGTGTGACCAGATATGTATGATTATAGATGTTCTAGGTTTGCTCGTGTTTCCTCTGCCTGGTCCTGGACTTCCCCCTGCCTTACAAAGCTCAAGCTTCTCAAACTTGAAATCTTAAAGTTTTTCACAGTTGAGCTTCTGTCTTCTTCTTTAGTTTAAGTTTCTGCTCATCTCATTGTCCTAAGCACACATGCTATGCTTGAGTGTGACCAGATATGTATGATTATAGATGTTCTAGGTTTGCTCGTGTTTCCTCTGCCTGGTCCTGGACTTCCCTCCTCATCCCCTTCTTTTTTTAACTTACTAAGGGTGGAACCTCCAGAACATAAGGTATTCATTACTCTTAAACATTAAGCATTTGTTACACATTGCCAC
>NW_006159617.1:2585753-2603407 GCF_000334495.1 Tupaia belangeri chinensis | reverse complement strand
GATAGTTTTGAGAGTGCTGGCAGGAGGGGAAATTGATGCACCCAGACACTTAATAAAAAGTACATTTAGTCCCCAAAGCTCTCATTTCATAGGGATTCTAATATGGTTGTACTATAAAACCTCAGAGAACTGCAAGACAGGGTGTGATTGAAGTTATTGCAAAAACAAATAAGCTAGAAATAAAAACAGATGTTCACAAAAACATGTACACAAATGTTCCTAGTAGCAATATTCACAATAGCCATAAAGTGGAACAATGCAAATATTCATGAACTAATTCATGGATGAACAAATTGGTATGTCCCTACACTGGAATATCATTTGGCCATTAAAATAAATACATTTGACCAGCTTCAGTACAGAGGTTAAGGGATCCAGATCCCACATGGCAGGGAGCACTTTGAATTCTGGCCCTGGCAGCTTGAAAAATAAGTCAGATGTGTACATGTGTGTGTGCCCAAAATCTTGACAGGAAGGAAACATTGAGGAAAAAGAATTGTGGCATGACTGGACCCTATTGGGGGAGTGCTTTTCCCTCTCTCTGGTGAATGCATGTACCCTCTAGTAATAAGATAAAATATTGATATATGTTACAATATTGATGAACCTTGAAAACATTATGCTAAATGAAAGAAGACAGATGCAAAAGGCCACATATTGTATGATTCCATTTATGTAAAATGTCTAGAGCTGACAAACCTGTAGAGACAAAGAGGAAATTAGTAGTAACCTAGGGCTGAAGGAAATGCAAATACTGAAGAGCAAAGGATAAATGGGACAGGGTTTCTCTGTGATGAAAATGTTCTACAATTGATTGTAATGATAGATGCAAAGCATCGTAATATGCTAGAGGCTGAATTACAAACTTTAATGGGTGAATTATATAGTAATTATGTCTGAATAAAGAGGTTTTTAAAAAAAGTTTATAGAAGCTTTATTCATAATTTCCAAAACTAGAACTAACCAAGATGTCCATCAATAGGCAAATGAATAAGTAAATTGTGGTATATCCAGACAATGGAATATTATTCACCACTAAAAAGAAATGAGCTTGAAAAGAATGTAGAAGGGGGCCAGCAGGTGGTATGGTGCTTAAGATGCTGGACTCCCTCATGGATGACCATGGTTCAAATTCTGGACCTGATGGCTTGCTTTCTCATTTTCCCTCTTTTTTTCTCTCTCTTCTTCTCTCTCTCTCTCTCACCAAATAATTCTAAAAAATGATAATAAATAAAATTAAATTAAAAATTTCTTTAAAAAAAAGAATGTAGAGGAACCCTAAATGCATATTACTAAATGAAAAGTCAATCTAGAATAATTTCATAGCCATGGTCTGAGCATTAGGCTCATTCATTCCTTCTTTGGGAACCAGCAGTTAGCGTAATGGCTATGTCACTGGACTCCCACGTAGTCGACCGCAGTTTGCTTCCCGGACCTGGTGGCTTAAAACTCAGGCTGGGCGCGTGTGCATGCGTGCCCAAGATCCCGAGAGGAGAATGGAGGAGAAGGGATTGTGGTGTGACCATCCCCCCTGGGGGGTGATTTCTCGCTCTCTGTCTCTCTGTCTCTCTCTGTCTGTCTGGTGAGCACACGCGCCCTATAGCGAAAACCTCTCCAAAAAAAAAAAGTCAATCTGAAAAGATTGTATGCTGTATTATTCCAACTGTATGACTTTCTGTAAAAGGCAAAACCTTGGAGACAGTAAAAAGATTAATAGTCAACAAGGGCTAGAGAGAAGGAAAAAGGAATAGGTAGAGCATAGAGGATTTTTAGTACAGTGAAACTATTTTGTATGGTACTATAATGGTGGATACCAAGAATGAACACTTACATAAACGGTGGAATTTAGGAGATAATGCTGTGTCAGTGTAGATTCATCATTTGCCACGAATGTACCATTCTGGTCTGAGATGTTGATAGTGAAGGAGGCTGTGCTTGCTTGGGGACAAGGGAGTACATGGGACATCTATTTACTTCCTACCCAATTTTATTGTGAACCTAAAACAGCCCTAGAAAATGAATGCTATTAAAGGAAGAGGAGGAGGAGGAGCAGGAGAAGGAAGTTTTCAGTTCCTTCAAGTCCCAATTTCAGAGTTCACATCAACTCTTTGAAGTGTTCCCTGACCTGCACTCTTACCTCCTCTGACAGAAGAATTACTTAACTATTTTGTATTTACATTGTGCATTATTCCTATTTCTTTGTAGTTTGTATCACATTTTATTATATTGGTTTGCAAGTCTCAGTTCAATGATTGAGGGCAGAGGCAATGCCTAAGTTTGTTGATGTGTCTACAGTACTAGAAACACTACATAGTAGAGTTCAATAAATACTGGGTGAATGTATGAAAGACATCGTATAGCCACTATATCTGAATGTAGTTCGAAAGGAATTTGCTTCAGATCTGTTCTTCTTCAGGATTTTTGGGATCCTGAAAACGGTTGCCTCCAGGTGGCTTTTTCCCTGGGAGAGGGCAGAATGAGAGCAAGAGCACTGAGGGACTAGTTCCTAGGAAGTGGAGACCAAACGGGGATCGTGGGTAGTAGCTTACCTACGATAAGCATGCTCAGATAGCAGCATGTCATTTCTCTAGGAGAGCTTTGGAAAGTTCTCATCCTTGGAGACTATGTATGTGTGTTCTACAAAATATCCAGGCCCAGACTTGTGTGTATGATGTAGGTCAACTGAGGAGTTGTTGTGGGGGGTGAGAGAAAGGCTGCCTCTTCCCAGAGCCTCCTCTGCACCTCCCAGTGGCTGCCTGAATGCCCTGGTGCTAGCTGTATAGTCTTAGAGGTTGGGTGTATGTAAATTGTATGAAACGTATTCTCAGGAGGGATGGGATTTTATTTATTTTATTTTTTTTTGGAGAGATTTTTGCTATAGGGTGTGTGTGCTTGCCAGAAAGACAGAGAGAGACAGAGAGACAGAAAGCGAGAAATCACTCCCCGGGGTGGGGGGTGGTCACATTGCAATCCCTTCTCCTCCATTCTTCCCTCAGGATCTTGGACACACATACACACGCACCCACGTGAGTTTAAGCACCGGGTCTAGGACTTGATCCGTGGTAGGCTACATGGGAGTTCAGCGACATAGCCATTACACTAACTGTTGGTCTCATTGGATTTTAAACTATTATTATTAAGTTATACCTTACTGGGAATCATATGTATATGGTCCTTAAAAGCAGGTTTTTGTTTGTTTGTTTGCTTGTTTGAGAGATATTTTTGCTATAGGGCATGTGCACTTGCCAGAGTGACAGAGAGTGACTCAGAGATAGAAAGTGAGAAATCGCACCCCGGCGGGGGGGGGACAGCCATGCTGCCACCCCTTCTTCCCCATTCTCTTTTCAGGATTTTGAGCATGCAAGCACATGTGCCCAGTGTGAGTTTAAGTCCCCGGTTCCAGGATTCAAACCATGGTCAACTATGTGGGAATCCAGCAGTGTAGTCATTATGCCATCTGTTCGTCCTTTTTATAAAAAAGAAATTTTTGCTCTAGGGTGCATGCACTCACTGGAGAGACAGAGTGACAGAAAACAAGAAGTCACCCTCTGGGAGGATGGCCATGCCTCAGTCCGCTTTCCTCTAAGGATCTTGGGCACACATGCAACACATACTCACCTAGTGTGTTTTAAGTTGCCGGACCTAAGACTCGAACCACAATTGACTGCATGAGAGTTCAGCAACATAACCATTATGCCATCTGCTGGTCCCATTTTTTTGTTTTTATTTTAAGAGTTTTTTTTTTTTTTTTCTTGTTTGTTTGTTTGTTTTTTTTTTCACTTCAGGGGATATATGCTTGCTGGGGGGCAGTGAGAGAAATTATCCTCCAGAAGGGATGGCCACACTGCAACCTCTTATCTTCCTTTAGCCTCTTGGGATTTTGTCACACACACCACATGCCCAGTGTGACTTTCAAGGAGGTCCAGGTCTCAAACCACAGTCAGCTATGCTGAGGGTCCAACACCTTAACCAGCATGCCACACACTGGCTCCTGGAAGTAGGTTTGAGAGGGAGATAGAGAAAAAAATATATAAGGATGCTGGTGTTAGGAGTGGAAGGGAAAAGTTACCCTGAGTTGATAGGGACCAAAAATATCTTTTCTTCCTAAATTTGTCAGCATTTAATGTATCAAAGTATTGTTAGTCACACACCTGCTTGCATTTCATAACTAAGGCATAGTTTTCATTTTAAGAAATCAATGATGAATATTGTTTGAAGTATTGAGAATGTAGGTAATTTATTTGTTGTGTCTCTGCTACTTTTTTTTTTTAATTATTGTCAGAGGGCTTGTGTGCGAGAGAGAGAGAGAGAGGGAGAGGGAGAGGGAGAGGGTATGATTCTGAATTGCAAACCTGGGCTCAAGATGGAAGTTTGAACCTTGGGTATTTTAACCCATAGCATTGAGAAACTCACAGAGAGAGAGAGAGAAAGAGAGAGAGAGAGATAGAGAGAGAGGAGAGCATGCCCACTTCCTGGTGGGATTTTGGGCAAGTGTACACAGGGGTTCACAATATTTTTGACTCCACTGGGCAGGGATTCAAGCCATAATCAGCCATGTGGGATCTGCTCCCCAAGCCCAGTGCTTAATGCTGTGCTACAAAGCTGATCTAAGTCTTTGCTGCGTACTGTGTGATCTAGAGAGGTCATTTGCTCTCTCTGAACTTCAGTTTTGTTCATTTTATTAAATGGGCAACATGATATTGCTCTGCTTAACTCATAGGGTTATTGTGAAATTCTACAGAGAGGGACCAGCAGGCGGCATGGTTGTTAAGGTGTTGGGCTTACACACAGTTGGCCATGGTTCAAATCCTGAACCTGGCAGCTTGCTTTCTCTCTCTGGTCAAATTTAAAATATAATAATAAAAATATTAATGATAATAAAGTTAAATAAATAATTATTTAAAAAACAAATTCCACAGAGATCATTGAAAGTAAAATGCTTTATAAATTAGAGAAACAGATGTGTTATTTATAGTTTATGTAGAGTATAGAAAGGATAAACACTTAGAAGCTCTGCCAGTTAATATCAGTGGAGTTTAAGCAGTTTAGTATCTTGCTCCTTCACATTTTGAAGGAACTTCTACCAAGTTCTGAAAGGGAATTTTATTTACATTTGGGGAAAATCCTTTTTACTGAAACTCCTCATAGGTTTTCACTGTAGGCACACATGTTTGTAAGTATATCTAGCCAATGAATGCCATTTTAAATGAGAAATTCATTCTTTGACTATCTTCTCACAGAATTGTTCATTCATAGGACAGAATGGGGGCAAGTGGACATGCAGGGATGCCTTGCTCAGGAGCTTGCGTGAGAGCAGTGAGGACCCAGTATCTGGTCTGTTCAGAGACCATTTGTCAATTCACAAATGCTGCCAGTGGGGGGTGTCTCCTCTCCATTTGCACAGCTCTCAAACTGTGTAGGACTTATCGCTACAATGGCACCATGAGGTCCTTAAGATCAGAGCCTATGATTTACAGATGCTAGTGTCTCCTAGTAAACATTTTTTAAGAGAGATTTTTGCTATAGGGCATGTGCACTCACCAGAGAGACAGAGAGAGACAGAAAGATAGAAAGTGAGAAATCACTCCCCAGAGGGGATGGTCATGCTGCAATCCCTTCTTCTCCATTCTCCTTTTGGGATCTTAGGCATGTATGCACAAGCACCCAGCGTGTATTTAAGCTGCCAAGTCCAGGACTTGAAATACAGTTGACTATGTGAGAGTCCAGCAATGTAACCATGACACCATCTGCTGTCCCTCCTAGTAAGTATTTATTAAGTGAAAACTTGACTGAGGCTGCATATCAGAAGAAGTGGCACTATTTGTCATGTTACCTACAAATTGAATTGAATTGTAATTGAAAGGAGACTCTACCTGCCTTGAAGGCTGTCCTACTCCTTCAAAAAATATCAAGTTGTCCAGTATACAGACTGGAACTGTGTGGGTGGCTCTGGTTCAATTCTGGTTCAACCTTAAGACTGGGCACAGTGGCACACACTTGTAATCCCAGCAACTGGAGAGGCAGAGGTAGGAGCACTGCAAGCTAGAAGCTGGCCCGGGTGGAACAATGAGACCCTGTCTGGAAGAGAGGGCATAGTGGCAAATGGCTGTGCTTGAGGCAGGAGGATCAAGACAAGACTTTTTTTTTTTCATAGTGGGTGTGTGCTCACTGAAGAGATAGAGATGGAAGGTGAGAAATCATGCCCCAGTGGGGATGATCATACCACAGTCCCTTGTCCTGCATTATCACCTAAGGATTTTGGGCACACACGCATATGTACCCAGCATGTTTTTCAAGCCACTGGGTCTGGGACTCAAACTGTTCAGTCAGCCCCATGGGATCCAGGGCCCAGATCACTAAGTTTTAACAATAGACATTTATTTTATAATCATTAGTTCTGTGAATATTGAATTATTAGTTTTAATTATTTCAGTAAGCCCCTCTGAAGACAGTAAAGATGGACTGAAACAAAAAATATCATTTAACTTTCACAAAACCAAATCTTGGATTATCAGAAAAGTCATGATGCCATTTTGCACAGAAAAATATATCATGATTTTTCTGACGACCTAATAATTATAAAGGAACTTTAAGTTTCATATTTGGGTTAGTAGAAGGCAAAAAAATTCTGTAGATAAGTTGGCTTTAAGTACATATGTGATTCTGAGAGTGTAAATATATGGGTACAAGCACCAATTCCAGGCAGAATTTCAAACTTTCAAGACAGTGGAATTGATGGGGCTGAAGTCAAGGGCCCCAAACAGTAAAGGGCGACTCAGGTAATACCTGGGCTACAGTTGGAACAAACAATTTAATTTTTTTTGTTTGTTTGTTTTTTTGAGAAAGGTTTTCGCTATAGGGTGCGTGCACTCGCCAGATAGACAGAGACAAAAAGACAGAAAGCGAGAAATCACCCCCAGGGGGGATGGCCACTCCGCAATCCCTTCTCCTCCATTCTCCTCTTGAGATCTTGGGCACACACGCACACGCATCCAACATGAGTTTTAAGCCGCCGGGTCCGGAACTTGAACCGCAGTTGACTACATGGGAGTCCAGACATAGTCTGCTGGCCACAGGAACAATCAAATTTCACTAAGGTGAACATATGATATGAAGAGAAGGTGGAATTGGGAAATGGAATGGCAGGGTAAGGGCAATGGTCTACTGGGTTGTGGGGTGGGCAGGGGCCGCGGGCACACCCTTCTCTTGTGACCCCTCCCCTCAGCCTCAGAAACCTTTTATGACTCTTCCAGGCTCTGTGATGCAGACCTCTGACTACACTCCAGCCCTTGCACCCTCAGATCTCAGTTGCCTCAGCAGCCCTGTGATTCAGATCATGGAGAATGTTCTCCCTTGTCTGGAAAGCTGTAAAAGCCTGAGCTTCGGCTTAGCTGACTTAACGATTGATCAGAACCTCACTTTGCTGAGTGGGTTAGGGCTGCTTCTTCTGTGCGTGTGCTGATATTGGCACCATATATACAAAACTTCAGAGAAAATAAGCATATCCATAAGGTAAGAAACCATGGGCGAAGTCCTAAGAAAGACTCTTTGCTGCTCTTACTATTTCCCACGTATATTCGTGGATGTGGATAGGAGAGGAGGCTGGGCAGGCGTAGGAGTTTTGAGAAGACTAAGGTTTCCATTTGAAGCTCACAGACTCTCTGTTAGGGTGTGATCGAAGGGTTCTAGGATAAAGTCCCAAACACAGTGATTTCATGATTCTGGATTGGCTTAGTTGGTAAGTGTGGCGGCTATGAAGGAGAACAATCTCTCCTGACACTTGATCATGAGTCACATTCCCATGTCAGGTGTCACTTGAGCAAGACTTTCTTTATGTTGGGTAGATTGTGAGAGCAATGCTGAGCCTATGTGAGCCCCTGAGCAGAGGCTGGACCCCAGTCTCAGACCCAGGAGCATGGTAGTGACCATTGCCTTCAAATTTGATGCCCTACTTAAACAGAAAGATTTCTGATTAAGAACATCAAGTGTGAGTGACTAGCAGTTAGCGTAATGGCTATGTAGCTGGACTCCCATGTAGTTGACTGTGGATCGAGTCCCAGACCTGGTGGCTTAAACTCACACCAGGAGCGTGTGCGTGTGTGCCCAAGATCCCAAGAAGAGAAAGGAGGAGAAGGGATTGTGGCATGGCCATCCCTCGTGGGGGGTGATTTCTCGCTTTCTGTCTCTCTGTCTCTCTGTCTTTCTGGTGAGCACACGTGCCCTATAGCAAAAACTTCTCCAAAAAAAAAAAAAAAAATCAAGTCTGGATCTCACAGACAAATCCTCCTTTAAGTTTTTTGAAGGTGGAAAAAGCAGAAAGTATTTTATCACATAAAAAGTTAATAATGTGGGCCCCAAATCCCAGGAGGAGAATGGAGGAAAAGAGATTGCAGTATGGAGATTCCCCTTGGTTGGAGGGGGGTTATTTCTCACTTTCCATCTCTTCATCTCTGTCTCTGTTGAGCACACACAACCTATGGCAAAAAGCAAAAAAATAAAAGGCTCTTATCATGTTGATGCCCTTGCCTCAGTTTCCCAGTCGAGACCACAGACATTTGCCATTATACCCAACTCTTTTCTAACAGGGTCTCACTGTGTTGCTCGGCCAAGTTCTAGCTCATGTCAGAGAAGAGCTAAGAGGAGAAGGAAAGGTGGGACATCTCAAGGTGAGGTTCTGCTTGTTTGACCTGAATTTCTCCAGGGTGACCCTTCCTGTCCCTTTCATGAGGTCCCAGGTCCATCATCTCTGAGGATGTCAGTTGCTAGATACAATTTCTTTCAGAAAATGGAGCACAAAAGGAAAGGTTCAAGGGAAGTCAGTCAGACCTGAGACACTTCTCAGAGTCCCTTCTCTAGCCATGCCTTATCATGGAGCTATGATGGTCTGGGCAATGGGTGCTTCGTGGTAGGGGGCCATGGGAGAGATCATGGAAGGACCATGGACAGAGCATTTCTTGGTTTGGAGTCAGACCTTTTTCTCCTGATTTTGTGTAAGTAATTTGACTTCCTGGGTGCTCATTTGCCTTTGTAAGGTAACCAGAAACCTGTGACCTTCTCTTGGGTGTTTTTGAGTATCATATGAGATAATATATGTGAAAATATTTTAGAAATGAAGCCACATAGACATGTGAACCATGGTCCTACCGTAATCTGTCATTTGACTTTGTTTAGATATTCTTGAGGATTTCAGAGATTATTATTCTGGAGCTCTCCCATGAAGGGACCTCTTCATGACTCTTACGTTTCTCTTTTCTTTCCATATAACCGACTCTTTTAATTTCCCAGGTAAGAGAATTTTTTGGAGAGAAGCAGAGGAGGAAAGAAGGCTGTATTCTATTCTGAAAAGGTGATTAGTCTTTCCCTTCCTTTTTGGTTCAATTTATAGCATTTTCTACACACTCCTGGGATTCAGTGTAGTCTGCAGCTGTCATGGGAGGGGAAAGCCATAGGAATGGGAATGTGTGTGAAGTCTGTGGGGAGAGGCTAGAGAATGTACTGTGAAGTCATGGTGTGGGGCCATGTAAAAAGGGTAGCAGGCTCAGATGGCCTGCCCTCTCATCCAGTGGGCCCTCCTTTGCCTGCTCTGGTCCTGGCTGCGGCTTTTTTACTTCCTGTGTCCTATAGCTCCCTGGGTCAGCATTATGACTCCATCAACTGTTCATCAACTGTTGTGCCCAGACGCCCTCTGTGAGATGTGTGGCAGATCAACTACTGAGGTCAATTGTCTGCTGTACTGGGAGTCCATGGAGGATGCTGCTGCTCCCTCTGTGTTCCCTTTGGCCTCCAAAGTTTCCATGACTGAGACATTGATCTCTCTTCCCTTTGTCCTGTCAGCAAGCCCTCCAGGAGACTTAACAGTAGACTCTCTGTCTGAGCCTTCTCCACCACAACACTCCAACCTGCCACCTAGTCTGACAACTCCCTTCGCTGATTCACTTTTACCCGCATCATTGGGTAATATAAGTGTCACCAGAGCCTGTGCCACCAGAACCATATCTTCCCTTCTATTCTAATTTCTCAGTGGACCATTTTACACCCCCAAGACTTGCTTTTCTCCCTCTTTTCCTATGTCACACTAAGAAAGAAGGTACTGTTTTCTAGTTAGAGTACATTTTGTCTCCAGTGGATAGCCCTGGAGGGTTGTCCACTTAGGTCCCATCAGTCAGAGACGTTGATTATTCAAGCATGTCAGTGTCAGAATTCTCCTGGTGGCAAGCTCATGCCAAGAATTTCTTTCTGTTTTACTTGGCACAATGTGACTTCTGGCAAGAGCTTCTTGCCCTCCATTTTACTCCACTTTTCAGGGGGACCCTGTAACCAACCTTGCAGAGGCTGATATCCTTCCATTTTTTAGCTCTGATATTTGGGCACTCCTAGAAAAACCAGTCAAAATGAGACACTATTTTCTAATGTGGGAGGAAAAGGAAAATAAAAAAGGAAATCTGATTTTATCCAAAACAGTTTAAGACAGACTACCAACTAAATTCTTCAAGGAAAATGTCAGAGTCCATTGCTAGTAAGCTTGACTCAGTATTATTCTTTCCTTTTTGAAGCAGTAAAGGTAAACCAGATGTGCATGCATCAACAGCCCCCACATCCTAAGACCTTTGAGAACCATTTAGAGCAAAAATGTATACAGCTCTTTTGGGGTCTCCCCTCTGCACAGTGCATCCCTCTACCTTACTGTCCCTGTGTCAGGTGACTGTTCATTAACTTTCATTTTCTTCAGTATAATATCTAATACTTCTATAACTCTAGTACCCGGAATCATCAGTTTTTTGCCCTCTCCAAGCTTTGACCATTCCTGAGATCCGACCTCAACCTTTGCCTCAAACTCTGCCCCAATTTAAATTCAAACATCTCACTCAGGCCCAGGTCCAGGCTCACCTTCAATCCCCAGTCCTAATCCTAACCCCTTCTCATCTGTCCTAGATTAGGATCCGTGGAGTATGTTTTCACAGACCCAAGAATAAGACACAGCCATGCCCTCGATATATCCCTTGCCTCAGATAACTTGACTCCCAAAGCCTTACTGACCTATGTCCAGGGTGTGTCCAGTGGAGACATGACAGCTTCCCAGGTATGCATGTCTACTTGGATGACACAGGGATCAGCCTAGACTAGCAGTAGGAGCCCTGGGCCCCTAAGCATGTCTCCCGGAGGTGAGAAGATAAGAATTTTCCACCGACTGTGAGAACTGTGAGCCCTCTAGGGACAAAACAGAGAGCTGGATAGAGGGGATACAAGGCAAGGGACATCCTAAACCAGAAGAGCCTTTTCTGAAAGTGGGTGAGGCACTTTTTGCAAAGGTTTTGTCTTGACATAAAATGCAAATGGCAATGTTCTCTGGAAGTCCGTAGCCCTCTCATCATTACAGAGCACTGACATGGAGAAAAAGTAGAGCTGCATTTACTGAGGCTACCAAATCCTGAGACTACCATGAAAAACAAAAGGAAGTTCTTTGAGGAAAAACTGGGGTGTAAGCATGGGCAATAGCACCTGTCTCCAAGAACCCCTTTCCTTCCCAGTGAAGATATAAAACTCATCAGAAGGCAGAATTACAGATCTAGAAAGAACCTGTCTAGAGGCATCCCTTTAATTACACAGTTCCCTCCTATAAAGTGACAGGTACCAAGACTGTAGTCAAGAAGCTGCTTTTGCTGGCCAATTATCCTAAGACAGAGATAGATGGTATTAAAGTTGTAGCTTTAAAGGACCAGTTATCGAGACCAGCAGATGATGTCATGGTTATGTCACTGGACTACCACGTAGTCAACTGCAGTTCAAGTCCTGGACCCGGTGGGATAAAACTCATGCTGGGCATGTGTGCATGTGTGCCAAAAATCCCAAGAAGAGAATGAAGGATAAGGAATTGTGGTGTGGCCACCCCCTCCCTGGGTGGGGTGATTTCTCATTTTCTGTCTGTTTCTCTATCTCTCCAGTGAGCTTGCATTGGTGGGGTGATTTCTCATTTTCTGTCTGTTTTTTTATCCAGTGAGCTTGCACACCCGCTAGCAAAAATATTTCTTAAAAAAAGAAAAGAAGACCAGCTATTGTGTCAGAGGCACCCCACATCCATGCTCCACAGGGAGCCCATGCCCCATCTGAGCTCCACCTGCAGGTATCAAGTTGGCCAGGTGCCTCTGGCCTTCCTTTTCACTGCTGAAGACACCCTGTTGACAATTTTTCTCTACTATTTAGACAAAAGATACTTCTACAGTATTTTCAGGGAAAATTTCTCCCACACTTTATATATTTATTTCTCACTAAGGATGTTGATTCCTCCAGTAAATGTTCTATTAAGAATGGTGTCTTTTCTGTGTACTTTGCTTGGGCATGGGTTTTGTGTAACCCAGGACTTGTGCTTAGAAAAAGGAAGAAAGGAGTTAGTTCAGTTCATAGTGATCACCTCTTTTGGTTTCTAGAGGATGACAGTTCCTGGAGCCCTTGTTAAGAAATAGATATCACGTATCCCCACAAAGCCTGTTCCCTACCTCGTGAGGGCTGAGGTGATAGGTTCTATTTTTCTACCTCTGAGCTTTGCCTAATGACATCTTACCCCTCCCTGACTAATTTATATCTTTTTGACAGTAAAGGACAGGTGTATTTTTCATAATACAGTATGTTAGTAATTTTTTAAGAAAAAGTTGTCAGCGACTAGAGGATTACACAGGAGAGTGAACCTGGAGAGGCAGGGGCATCAAGGGGTATCGCTACAGTGGATACTGGGCTGGCTGGGGTGAAGTGAAGGTATAGGGTAGACGCTGACTAATACTCTATCATTTGAGGCAGGTTAATGCTTTGGGGAAACATTTTGACCTTGACAATAAGGTTGCCCTACTGGAATCTTGCCTTGGGAAAATGGTTTCCTTCCTGTCTCTTGGAGAGGTTTTTGCTATAGGGAGCATGTGTTCGCCAGAAAAACAGAGAGACAGAAACCCAGAAATTCCCCCTGGGGGGATGGCCACATCATAATCCCTTCTCCTCCATTCTCCTCTTGGGATCTTGGGCACTCATGCACATGTTCCTGGTGTGAGTTAAAGTCACCAGGTCTGGGACTCGAACCGCGGTTGATGGCATAGGAATCTAGCAACATAGCCATTACACCAACTGTTGGTCCCAGGAAAACAGTTTCCTTCTCGAGGTATATCATCAAGCTGTCTGGATTGATGATGATATTTGCAGATCAAAAGGATTACCCAGGTGTCAGTGGTAGGAGTGTTGACCAGGTCGCCACTGCCTCATAGGATAAAATAAAGCTGAAATAAGAAAGACACCCTAGAGTGGGTGCAAAGGGAATAAGAAAATAAAGAGGGGGAAAAGATGCCCTTATGTGTAGAACAAACATGGATGCCCATCATCCCCATACCATGACCCTGTTCTGCTCTGCACTTTCTCAATGTGGTCCAGAAAGCACTTTCCAGGGCTCTGCTGTGCTTACAGAAGCCACTTTGGCAGAAGGGCTATTCTGTGCGTACTAAAACAATATCTGCAGGGCTGTCACCAGACATAGTATCCCTCTGTCTAAGAAAGGTGATCTTAGGGCCTGTCTTCCAGTTGTGCTTGATGACTGCAAGCAGATCTCATCAGTGCATGCCCTTCACCTGTGAGGATGGTGGTACCACCTTTGAGCTTCATGAGCTAGGAGGAGCTATAGTACACCTTCCCCAGCTTGTATACCTATGGCTAGTGATCCAGAGATGAGTCTTAGACTATGCACTGGGAACTCGCCATGGGCCTCTATGGAATGCTCTTTTTGGCCAAGACTCTACACAAATCTACCCTTAAAATAGGAGTCTTAAGGGGCCGCAACTTTGGTTTTACAGACTGAAGTTAATTTTCTATAAGGCCCTTGAAATAGTTTTTCCAGAAAAATTTGTGAATAAAATTTGAGCTGGGTGTCAAAATGAAAAAAGAAAAAACAAAAGAGATGTCTAACACAGCCCCTTCCACCAAACTTATATCTTCTTATCCAAAGCTATGCCATTGACCTGCAGTGTCTGAAGCTTAGAGTTGTAGAAAGAATGCAGATTCTGTCATGGCCCTGGCAAAGACAAAGGGTGGGGAATCAATGGATGACCACAACATCCAGGTGGATAGACAAGCCAGTAATCTTGTCTCCCATTTCCTGTAGTGTCCCATCTTAGGCCTTTGTCTCCACTCCAAGTTGGTTACTGCTACACTATAAAACTTATCACCAAGAACGCCTCTGCCATCTGGAGTAATACAGTAGCATTGTCCTTTTGACCTTCTCTCCTAGCCGGCTAGCACATACCCTCAAGTTGTCCATTTTTAAACTTTAGGTCATTAACTTTCCCATTTATCTATCCACCAAATTCTTGACTTCATTTTTTTTTTCCCTCTTCAAGGAAGACTTTCTAGTTTTCAAGTAACTAGCATTTAAAAAGCTCATTCAATCCCATTTTATCCTTCCTGTCTAGCAAAATCTCACCTCTCTGCCCTTCCCAGAAATGCCTTCCGTAAGTGACTGATTCCTGTTTGTTTACATCTCACAATCGAGTGAGTGCCATTAGTGGCACCATGATAAATTGATAGTACTAGTACTACCTGGAGATAATTCACTCACCAGTTCCACAAATAGTTGCCTTATGCTTCCTAACAGGGAACAAAACAGTGGTACTCAGATCACTATTTCCTTAGTCTGTTCTCTCCCATGCTACTCAAATCTGTCTGAAACCCATGCACTTTCCTCACACTTGCTCAGCAGAAGTGCTAGACTCACTTTTTACAGAGGAAGTAGAAGCCATGACATTGGAACTTTCTTCAGAAACCTTCCAAAAATAAGGCCTATTCCTCTTCTTTGTTTTGCAGAAATATGTTTCAAGGTTCCCCAAAGCAAAGGTATGTAGTGAGAGAGTTTAGTGAGAGCTAAACTCTATTTTTCATGGATTGATGCACCTATGCCGGCTGCCAGTTATTCGTATTGTCCATTTTCTCTCCTCATGAGGTACTAAACACCTTTTTTTTTAAAGAGTTTTTTTTTCTTATGGCACATTCACTCAGTGGAAGGAGAGAGAAACAGACAGTGAGAAGGAAAGTGAGAAATCATCCCCCAAACCCGGGGGAAGGGGATGGCCATGGCACAATCCCCTCTTCTCCATTCTTCTCCTGGGATTTTTGGCATGCATGAACATGTGCCTGAGTCCGGAACTTGAACTGCAGTTAGCCATGTGGGTGTCCAGCAATGTAATCGCTAGCCATCTGCTGGCCTCAAATGCCTTTTTTTAAAAAGAGCTTTTTATTACAAAACTGTGTTAACATATATAAGAACAGATAGAACAATATAACTTCTCAAAGTGCCCGCCACCCAACTTTCATAGTTATCATCATTTGGCATGTGTGATAAACCCCCCTTCCTTTATACTATGATTGAAGTACTGAAGTTTATTTAAACACTTTACTATCTATCTATCATGAGATTTGTTATGGCTCTGGGTCAGTGCTCTCACATCACGAGGAACATGCTTCCCCACAACAGTGTATCCAGCATCAGTGAATAAAAAACACTGGGCTTCATAGGCCTTGGTAAACAGATGTCTTCTGCCCTTTGGTCAACCCTGAAAAGTCATTTGTTTGAATTCTTTCCCCTAGTTCATATAAGATATAAACTTACAGACCAAATTCAGTGCACAATATTGGAGTCCCTTAATCACAGTAGGTGTAACATGAAAAAGTATAGACATGGAAAATTATACCTGTTGACAAAAACTCAAGATTACTATGTAAATGTTTTTGAACATGTAGAAAATTTTTCTCCTATCACTTTTAAAATGAGTTGCCTTTCTAGTTAAATGCATTAGATCAAACAGACTTGTTTATGGCCTATACTTCCCCAAATGCCATTAAAAATAAAGGCTTATATGAAAAGATTCTCGACATCATTAGTCATCAGGGAAATGCAAATAAAAATCATAGTGTGCCACTACCTTATACCCACCAAAATAGCTAGAATCAGAAAGTCAGATAAATGAGAGAATGTGGAGAAATTTGAAGCCTCATATACTGCTAGTGAAAATGTAAAATGGTGTGGCTACTTTGACAGTCTTGTAGTTCCTCAAAATGTTGAGGAACTAAACTTGCCGTATTGCCCACCATTCCACTCCTAGGTATACACCAAGAAAAGTGAAAAGATAAGGTACCACAGCAACTTGTACATACATTTTTTGGAAACTATGTTTTTCTATGAAAGAGAAAGACAAGCAACCTCAACAGAGACTCATGCTATGACTGCCCCCTTCTCGACCTTTCTCAACCAACTAAATTTCAGTGCATGTGTGCCCAGTGTGTAAGGCCAACTCAGAAACCAAACATGATCTTTTTATGAAAAAATGAACGGGTATGATTGAAGACAACAAGGACTGCTAAATGTCCTTCCAATTGTGCTCTTGAGAGGTTATATTATGCTAAATCAGGATGGGTTTGGTTGTGAGGGTTGTGGTCTAGCACAATTGCTCTGTAAAATCAAAGCACAATTGATTGACTGATTTTGAAAGAGAGATTTTTGCTATAGGGAGGATGCACTCAAGGGAGAGACAGAGACAGAGAGCAAGAAATAACCCCCGATAGGGGATGGCCATACCATAACCCTTTCTCCTCCATTCTCTTTTCCAGATTTTGGACACGCACACTCACATGCCTAGTGTGATTATTTTTTTCTTTTTTTGGAAAGGTTTTTGTTATAGGGTGCATGTGCTCACCAGAAAGACAGAGACAGAGAGACAGAAAGTAAGAACCCCCCCCCCCCGCTGGGGGGGAACCCCCCCCACCCGCTGGGGGGGGGCTGGCCATGCCACAATTCCTTCTCCTCTATTCTCTTCTTGGGATCTTGGGCATGCAAGCACATGTGCCTGGCGTGAGTTTAAGCCACCGGCTCCAGGACTCGAACTGTGGTTGACTACATGGGAGTCCAGCAACATAGCCATTACACTAACTGCTGGTCCCACGCCTAATGTGATTTTTAAGCTGCCGGGTCGAGGACTCAAACTGCGGTCAACTACATCAGAGTCCAGTGACATGACCATTACATCATTTGTTTGTCCCTCAAAGCATAATTTAAAAATTTGAGGAGAGAGGGGGGTTTAGTAGGAGAAAGAGGAAGGAGCAGATAGGACACTGTGTGGTGAGAGGGACTGGACTTGAGAGCCTCTAGAACAGAACTACCTAAAATGGATTACTTAAAGAGTTTTACATTGTTTGCCATTGGTATGCCATGTGCTTGTCTCCCTGTCATGATTTCTGTTCTCCGGCATAGGCTCCTTGATGCTTTCTAATGACTTTTGGTAAACATGGATCCTGTGGGGGGAAATATGGAGGAAAGGGGCTGCTGCTGAGTATATTTTTGTTTTTGCACATGTTAAAAAAAATTATGTCTAGGGAACCAGCAGTTAGCGTAATGGCTATGTCGCTGGACTCCCACGTAGTCGACCGCGGTTTGCGTCCTGGACCTGGTGGCTTAAAACTCACGCTGGGTGCGTGTGCGTGCGTGCCCAAGATCCTGAGAGGAGAATGGAGGAGAAGGGATGGCAGCGTGACCATCCCCTCTGGGGGGTGGTTTCTCGCTTTCTGTCTCTATGTCTCTGTCTGTCTGGCGAGCGCACGTGCCCTATAGCAAAAACTTCTCCCCCCACCCCCCC
>NW_006159617.1:2582259-2585555 GCF_000334495.1 Tupaia belangeri chinensis | reverse complement strand
CTGAGGTTTTCGATACTTGTCTTTTCTTTGGGGGAGGGAGGGAGAGGTTTTTACTATAGGGTGCGTGCACTCACCCTTGGAGAAAGACAGAGACAGCGAGGCAGAAAGCAAGAAATCACCCCTCGGGGAGGCTGGCCATGCCACAATTCCTTCTCCTCTATTCTCTTCTTGGGATCTTGGGCATGCAAGCACATGTGCCTGGCGTGAGTTTAAGCCACCGGCTCCAGGACTCGAACTGTGGTTGACTACATGGGAGTCCAGCAACATAGCCATTACACTAACTGCTGGTCCCACGCCTAATGTGATTTTTAAGCTGCCGGGTCGAGGACTCAAACTGCGGTCAACTACATCAGAGTCCAGTGACATGACCATTACATCATTTGTTTGTCCCTCAAAGCATAATTTAAAAATTTGAGGAGAGAGGGGGGTTTAGTAGGAGAAAGAGGAAGGAGCAGATAGGACACTGTGTGGTGAGAGGGACTGGACTTGAGAGCCTCTAGAACAGAACTACCTAAAATGGATTACTTAAAGAGTTTTACATTGTTTGCCATTGGTATGCCATGTGCTTGTCTCCCTGTCATGATTTCTGTTCTCCGGCATAGGCTCCTTGATGCTTTCTAATGACTTTTGGTAAACATGGATCCTGTGGGGGGAAATATGGAGGAAAGGGGCTGCTGCTGAGTATATTTTTGTTTTTGCACATGTTAAAAAAAATTATGTCTAGGGAACCAGCAGTTAGCGTAATGGCTATGTCGCTGGACTCCCACGTAGTCGACCGCGGTTTGCGTCCTGGACCTGGTGGCTTAAAACTCACGCTGGGTGCGTGTGCGTGCGTGCCCAAGATCCTGAGAGGAGAATGGAGGAGAAGGGATGGCAGCGTGACCATCCCCTCTGGGGGGTGGTTTCTCGCTTTCTGTCTCTATGTCTCTGTCTGTCTGGCGAGCGCACGTGCCCTATAGCAAAAACTTCTCCCCCCACCCCCCCAAAAAAAATTATGTCTAATATGTGGGAAAGCTGTAGTTGAGAGCAGATCAGCTCTTGAGGGTGAAAATTCCTGGACACATGAGACTTTCAAAGATGACATGCCACCCAAAGGGATGCCACCAAGCAGTAAAAGGGTCTCAGGTAATATCTTGATAATAGGTAGAAAGAATAGAAAATGTCCCCAAAGTAAATATACAGAACATTGAAAGAGTGGAGTTGCAGAGTAGGGTGGAGAAATCTAAAGGTCCACAGCTAGATTGGATGGTCAGGGGGAAGGGCTAGGGGTTCATCTCCCATGTGCTATTACCTCCCCTATCTTAAAGAAACTCTGGGGTCTGTGCTAAAGGTTATGATGTGGGCCTGGAACTCTGGTCTACAATGTGTACACTCTGTGCCCAGCTTTCGATGATGTGACCATCTTTGTTGCCTGAGGATCCTCATTGTACCATGGCTGATCACCAATTTGAGTTCCTGGATATTCCCAAGCTTACCTTTCTGTGTGGGATGAGGCTTCTCCTTTTTGTCTCTGTGCTATAAGAAAAGGAATCTATTTCCTCATATTTTGGATATAGAAAGGTGTCAATCAGGTAAATATACCATCGTGTCTTAGAGAGGTTAGATGTTTCTTCTTTCCTAATATTGTATTAGTGCTATAAATTTTCCTCTAACCACTGCTTTTGCTGAACATCACAAATTTTGATATGTTGTATTTTTGTTTTCATTTAAATTATTTAAAAATTTTCTTGATACTTTTTCTTTGACCCATATGTTAATGGTGTGTTATTTAATTTCCAATATTTCAGCTATTTTTAAATCGATTTCTAGTTTTAAGTTTATTTATTTATTTCTTCCATGAATGAGGAGAGAAACAGCACTCTCAACATGCTTCAGATGTCATGACTCACTCCAAGTCTTCAGTCAGCCCTAGATCATGGGGCACACGTGGCACTTAGTGAATGTAGAGAGGTCTTTGAACTTGAATCCAAGACTCTCCCATGTGGGAATGTCTTAGAGAGGATTACATTTTACTGTTGTGCCACCGTCTGGCCCCGATTTCTAGTTTTATTCCATTATGGTCTGTGAGTAGACATTGTATAATTCCTATTTTTTGTATTTCCTAAGTTATGTTTTATGGCCAAAAAATGTGGTCTATCTTGGTGACTGTTCCATGTGAACTGAAGAAGAAAGTGTATTCTGTTATTGGATGAAATATTAAACGTCAATTAGATCAAATTGATTGTGCTGTTAAGGTCAACCATATCTTTTCTGATCATTCGCCTGATGAATTGACAATTGCTGATAGAGACATGTTGAAGTGTCCAACAATAATTGTTCCTTCATCTGTTGCTCCAATGGTTCTAACAGTTTTTGCCTCATAAGCACTGACAATGTTTTATTTTCATTTATTTATTTTTAAGAGATTTTTGCTATAGGGTGTGTGCGCTTGCCAGAGAGCGACAGAGAGACATCAAGAAATCATCCCCCAGGGAGGATGGCCATGTAGCAATCCTTTCTCCTCTTGGGATTTTGGGCACACACATATAGGTGTCTGGTGTGAGTTTGAAGCTGCCGGGTCTGGGCCTCGAACTATGATTGATCATGTGGAGTCCAGTCACATAACCATTATGCCATCTGCTGGTCCACTGACAGTCTGTTTTAGATGTATACTCACTGAAGATTGTCATGACTTCTTTTAGAATTGATCCCTTTATTATGTAATGTACTTTATCTTTGATAATTTTCCTTGTTTTGAAGTCTGATTTGTCTGAAATTAATACATCTGCTTGTGCTTTCTTTTGATCAGTGTCAGTATGACACAATTTTCTCCAATCCTTTACTTTTAGTCTCTTTGTGATACATCAGGTACCATTGTTTATTCATCATCTATATCTAATGGTTAATTCCAACACTGTCTAAAAATAATCCATTCATTCCTCTAGTAATCACTTTGGGCAAGGCAGTCTTCCAAGTCCTTGGGACACACAGTGAAGAAGCAAAGCTCTCCGCCATGGTGGAGCTTGTGCGATTGTTTCCTTGGCAATTCCCTTGTCTATCTACTCAAACTGATTCCTAAATTTCTCTAGCTGCCTCCTCCATTGAGCATATGCAGAACCACCACAGAGGAACAAGCAGCCAGCAGATGGGAACTTTACATCATAAAATCGTAAAAATGCTCAAATCACCTGGACTCTCATCCCTCATTTGCTCTTTCCTTCCTATTGTACTGAAAAGGGTTTCCCTCAGATGCCTGCATTGATCCTGAGGAGCTGAGATGTGTTTTTGCTTTCCAATTCACAGCAGTGCGCTGGGCC
>NW_006159617.1:2571045-2581341 GCF_000334495.1 Tupaia belangeri chinensis | reverse complement strand
TTTTACTGGGCAGAAAATCTCAGGTAACTGTCCTCCATTACATGAGTATTGATGTATTAATGCATTTATTGAGTGTCTACTATATGATTGTGTTCCTTGTTAGACAGAAACTGTAAACATATTTGTGAATACAAGAGATGAAAAAGAATCCTTTCTGAGACTGTTTTCCCTTTTAGAAATTAGTATATGGCAAATTCAAAAAGATATGAAAATGTAGAAGAACTAACCCCCATAGATTGCTATTCTTAAAATATTTACTCTTAACACTTTGATGTTTGTTTCCATATTTTGCTTTGCATATTTTTACATTGTTTAAATGTGTACTTAATAAGAAAAACACAATATCAGACACATTTTTATGTTACAAACTTTGATAAATAGCATCTTTTATGATAACATTCTATTAAATGTTAGAACTTTTTCTTGTGGGTATTTGGTTAATTTCTCATATTTAAACAAGTGTAATATTTTTCTTAACCTTTGCATTCATCATTGCACTTGCTTATGTGCTGTCCTGTTTCAAATAGCATGTAACTTTTCCAAAATATTTGTTTTCTAACCCAGGTTTCTGCCCTTGGCCTACTATCAGTATTTATTTTTTTCCAACTGCCTTAGATGAGTTATCCACTTGTTGGTTAGGTATTTCATCATTGAATTCTCCTCCCACGTTTGAATTGTTGTTGATTGGCCATGTCTCCCTTCATCATGACACTACTGAGAAAGCCCAGTCTCTGTTGTTAATTTTTGTATAAGGTATGAGAACTTAGTCCATAATTCTGACATGAAGAATTGTAAGATTATAAATTTGTATTGTTTTAAACCACTAAATTTATGGGTTCTTTTGAAATAGCTCCATCATTCTTTAATCCTTTTCTTTTTTATCCAACATTTGTTAGGGTTGTTTTGTGTTTTTCCTGTATACATTCTAGTGTCAACTGTTTCTCCATGATGCCCTAACTCCTTATGCTGGAGAATGGTATTTAGAAGCCAATGTATGGACATTAAGTGTGTTCACTGCCTTTGGGCATCATTGTTCCCATAAGGAACCTTCTCAGTGGAGATTAAATATATATACGTGTGTATGTGTGTAAATATATATGTATACACACAGATATACATATGTACATATGTATATATCATATTTTATACATTTAAAAGTCTATATTTATTTATGTCTGTTTATATTAAAAACCTTGAGTTTATACCAGTACCTCCAATTCTAATCAAACACTCAATAACATATGGTTCATTTTAGTGTTCTGAATGTCCATAGCTGTAACTTTCTTTTCTAACAATGAGAAAACTGATTTCATTATTCTTAAAACAGGGAACACTTGTGCTATTTGCTATAAATCAATATTAATTCTTTCTCTCACACTCGGGGTGTACCAGGTACAGTAATCATGCAAAATGAAAGCATGGATGATGCAGCTTTTTTTTGAGAGGTTTTTGCTGAAGGGCGCATGTGCACACCCAAAAGACAGAGAGACAGAGAGACAGAAAGTGAGAAATCACCTCCCAGGGGGGATGGCCACGCTGCAATTCCTTCGCCTCCATTCTCCTCTCGGGATCTTGGGCACGCACGCACACGTGCCCAGCGTGAGTTTAAGCCACCAGGTCCAGGACTTGAACCGTGGTCGACTATATGGAAGTCCAGCGACATAGCCATTACACTAACTGCTGATCCCGATGCAGCTTTTTTAACAGTTGAATCTGCATGTACTTTTGGAAAATATCAAAAGGAGTAAAATCTCTAATTTCACATTTGTAGCTATTTGCACTGTGTTTTCACTGTCAGGAAAAGCAAAATACTAATTCGATATCTTAGATAATCGTACTATTATACTTCAAGTGAAGGAAATGACTTACTTGATAGGAAACTGTCTCTATAAAATATACTTACTGACTTGACATCTTTAATGGCAATAATAGCAACAGATTCTAAGTTTTAACTATGAGAAAACTTCTATGAGTTCATTTTAAGCTTTTAGTTAGAAAATTTTCTCATTAATTGGAAAGTCTTTTTGATAATTGTTTAAGCAACCATCTACTATTTAGCTTTCCAAGATTTCTGGTTAGCATTAGAAGCAGATATAAAATTGTATGGATTTTTTTTCACACTTACATGCTTTAAAATGACAGAGTCCTTAATTAAGGATAATATTTAATTATTTTATATTTATTTGTAATAACTTTAAATATGTTAAACTCAGTATCAACTATTTTTTGTTTAGATTGTTGGGATGAGAACACTTCTCCATCTATACACTTTCCTTTTTATGCCTTTCTATATTGTATATGCTGACCAGATCAGATGTCTCTTGATTTAAACTCCATGAAATAATAGACTTTGATTTTATTATTACGTGCCCACTATATTTATGGCAAAATCTAGAAAGTAATTCATGTTCTGTTAGTATTTGTGGAAAAAATAAATTAAAACCCATTTTGATTGTTTTGTTCAGATTTCATGAGTACCAGTCAAATTAAAACATTTACTGACAATTTCTTCTCTATTTGCAAACATCATTCCTGATAGAAACAGAGGGAACATTGTGTGTGGAAATGAGAGTTAGATGGATAAGAAAGTGCAATGTTGGGAAATAGAGAAAAATAATGCCACATCCACCTTCTCTATTCTTGGTCTCCCCATTCTGAAAACACTATCAATTTGGCAAATGGAAGACAAATGTTAACTTTAAATTAAATTGCCATTTTGATTAATAAACCAGACTGGTCATTTTAGTGACTGAGCTGTATTAATCAAGAACACAGAAAGAAAACAATTAAATCAAATCAGCAAGTGAATAGGCATTATTACAACAGACATATCAGAAATACAAAATTTCAGCAGAGAATACTATGAGCCATTATACATCAACAAGCAAGAAAACCTAGAAAACAAATTTCTGGACACATATAACTTACCCAGATTGAACCAGAAAGAAATAGAAAGTCTGACTAGACCCATAACAAACAATAATTTTGAATCAGTAATAGTCTACCAACAAAGAAGAGCCTTGGTCTTAATGACTTTACTTCAGAATTTTACAAACCTTTTAAATAAGATCTAATCTCTGGGACCAGCAGTTAGTGTAATGACTATGTTGCTGGACTCCCACGTAGTCGACCGCGGTTTGAGTCCCGGACCCGGTGGCTTAAATTCATGCCGTGCGTGTGTGCGTGCATGCCCAAGTTCCCAAGAGGAGAATGGAGGAGAAGGGACTGTGGCATGGCCATCCCCCCTGGGGGTGATTTCTCGCTTTCTATCTCTCTGTCTGTCTCTGTCTGTCTGGCGAGCGCACGCGCACTATAGCAAATAAAAAAGAAAACAAACAAACAACAAAACAAAACAAACCTCTCCAAAAAAGATCTAATCTCAATTTTCCTCATACTATTTCTAAAGATCCAAAAGGAAGGAAGCCTCACAAATTCATTCTATGAAGCCTCCATCATTCTGATTCCCAAACCAAACAAAGACATAATTAAAAAAAGAGAAAACTTCAGGCCAATATTCCTGATGAACGCAGGTGCAAAAAATCTCAACAAGATTCTAGCAAGTTGTATTCAACAGCTCATTAAACACCATGACCAGGTAAGCTTTATTCCTGGGATGCTAGGATGGTCCAATGTAAGCAAAAAATGTATATCCCTGGGATGCAAGGATGGTCCAAAGTATGCAAAAAATTGAGTGTAATATATCACATTAAGAAAAGAAAAGAGGGACCAGCAGTTAGCATAATGGCTATGTCATTGGACTCCCATGTAGCCAACCGCAGTTCGCATCCTGGACCTGGTGGCTTAAACTCACGCCGCGTGCGTGTGCATGTGTGTCCAAGATCCTGAAAGAATGGAGGAGAAGAGATTGTGGCATGGCCATCCCCCCTGGAAGGTGATTTCTCGCTTTCTGTCATGCTCTATAGCAAGCAAAAACCTGTCTAAAAAAGAAAAGATAGAAATTATATGACCATATGAATCAATGCAGAAAACATTCAGTAAAATACAACATCCCTTCATGATTAAGACTCTCAGCAAAATTGGCATAGGGGGACATTCCTTAACCCAATAAAAGCCATTTATGACAAACCCACAGTTAACAGCCACTAAAAATTGGAACAAGACAAGTCTGCCCACTTTCTCCTTTATATTTTTAACATAGTACTGGAAGTTCTAGCCAACGCAGTTAGACAACAGAGTCAAATAAAAGGCATCAAAATGGGAAAAGAAGAAATGAAATTATCTCTATTTTCAAATGATATGGTTCTATACAAAGACAATTTAAAAGAATCCACAAAAAGCTCCTAGAATTGATAAATACAGTAAAGTGGCATGATACAAAATCAATATACAAAATCTGTAATATATTTATACAACAACAATGGACAAACTGAGATAGAATTCAAGAAAACAATCTCATTTTCAATATCCACAAAACCAATAAGATAGCTAGGAATAAACCTAATCAAAGAAGTCAAAGACTTCTACAAAGAAAACTCTGAAACAACTGAAAAATAAATAAAAAATGATGCCAAAAAGTGGAAAAACATCCCCGATATTCCTGAACTGAAAGAATTAATATAATCAAGATGTCAATACTACCCAAATTAACCCACAATTCAGTGCATTCCAATCAAACTACTAGAGATATACTTCACAGAAATAGAAAAAAAAATAATAAAATTTTGTCTGGAATCATAAACGGCCCCATATCACCAAAGTAATACTGTGCAAGGTGAATAAAGTAGGAAGCATCTCACTTCCTGACCTTGAAACGTATTACAAAACTATGATAATTAAAACAACATGTTGGCACAAAAACAGGCAAGTAGACCAATGAAACAGAATTGAGAACACCTAAATAAACCCCAAAGCATATAATCAACTGATTCTTGACAAAGGGCACAAGACAATCCAGTGGGAAAAAGAAAATCTCTTCAGCAAATGGTGCTGGGAGAACTGGTTATCCATTTGCAGAATAATGAAACTGGACCCTTATTTCTCACCACTAACAAAAATCAACTCAGAATGATTGAGGATCTACACATAAAACCTCAAACTATAAAACTACTGGTGGAAAACACAGGGAAAACTCTTGGAGACCTTGGAGTAAGCAAGACTTCTTAAACAAGACCCCCAAAGTACAGGCAATAGTTCCAAAAACAGACAAGTGAGACTACATTAGGCCAAGAAGCTTCTGCACAGCAAAAGAAACAGTAATTAGAGTGAGAAGACAACCTTCAGAGTGGGAGAATATATTTGCAAACTACACCTCAGATAAGTGACTGATAACCAGAATATAAAGGAAATTCAAGCAGCTTACCTGCAAAAAAATTATCAATCCAATTAAAAAAATAGGAAAATGAGCTGAACAGGTAACTCTGCAAGGAAGACATACTAATGGCCAAAAAGTATATGAAAACATGCTTAACATCTCTTATCATAAGGGAGATGCAAATCAAAACCACAATGAGATACCACTTACCTCCAGTCAAAATGGCTAAAATTTAAAAAATAAAAGTGCTAGCAAGGATGTGGTGAAAAGGGAACTCTCCTACACTGTTGGTGGGAATGTAAATTAGTACAACCACTGTGGAGAACAATATGGAGATTCCTCAAAAACCTACAAATAGAACTACAATATGACTCAGTAATTCCACTCTTAGGTATTTACCCAAAAGATAGGAAAACCCCTAGTTGGAAAAACATTTGCACATCCATGTTTACTGCAGCATTATTTACATTTTTTTAGGACATGGAATCAACCCAAATGTTCAAAAATTGATGAGTGGATTGAAAAAAAATGTGGCATATGTATGTATGGAATATGACTCAGTCATAAAAATTAATGAGACTCTGATATTTGATACAAAGTGGATGAATATGGAAAACTTAATGCTAAGCAGAGCAACCGAGACTATGAAAGACAGAGTTTGTAGTCTCCACTCAATATATGTCGAATGTCTGTGGTCTACAGCAGAAATGGAAAAATTAGAAGGTATTATAGTAGAGAGGGCAACTGTGGATAATAGAGATAGTGGGAGGAGTAATTGGGGATGAGTTATAAGGGAAGAGAGAGGAAAAGGGGAAAAATATGTTCAACACAAAAATGAAAAGTTATTTGCTGATGATAATGTATAGGATAATGTCTTTGTCTTGACTGATATGCACTGTATTTGTGCTGAGAAAATAAAATCATGTTTTATACATTTAAATATATGGTGATTAAATGTAAATAATAAATATAAAATAAATGAAGTCCAAAAAGCAGCAGCAGCAGCAGCTACAGGTGGCATTTTATTAATCCTTTTAAATCTGAGATTCACCATGGTTCTTGATGTGTGGTAACCATTTGGTGTTGAATAACCACCCTGCTCCCAACTTAATTCAAGGATTACTTGACTCCCAAAAGTACCTCGGGGATCAAAAATGCAGGATTTGTTGATACAAAAAAGGGAGATTGATTATGTATTTAAAGAGATACTGTATTCCAAGATTTAGATCTATTTGCCACAATGAAAATATAACATCATTCCATTCCCTGGGATAACACTCTACTTGTGAGACATTATCACTACAGGGTTGGTTTTATTCTTCTCTTCTTACTCAAGTTTTTAGTCTCATCTATCTTCTCTGTTCCAGCAAGACACAAATGTGTATTTTATAGAGCTCAGTAGTTGAAATAAATGCTAAAAATAATCCCTTTCTCTTCACATCTCGTACTGCTGTGATTCCTCTGTGAAGGCAGAGGCTGAATCCTCATTATTTAAAAGTTTAAAAGTCAACATCTGTATTTTTATGGAAAATGCAAAAAAAGAGAAAATACTGTGAAAGACTATGGAAGGGGCTGTGTTTTAGAATAAAAACTACACTGTTACTGTCACTGTGATCCAGAGATAAAAAGTCATAAAACATTTTGATTCAAAGAGATGCTACATGAATTTAATAATTTTCATGTGGATAATCATTTTCCAAACAAACTGTAGCCATGACTTAATCCCTCCTAGAAAGACAGGAGTATATCTTCAAACAAACTGCCTAAGCTGTTTGTTCACAGTTTGCTTTTTGATTCAGCAAGATGGATTACTAAGGGTAACAACCAGAGCTGTGACAGCTTTGGCTAAATCCCACCTGGCGTTCAATCCCTCTCTCCTTTAACAAGCTCTCCAAGTTCATAATTCTACAAAAGGCTTAATCATAGTCACTGGAGGAGTGCCTTGGCTTGGGGCTGAGGGTGGGAAGCAGGGATTTAATATGCCAATTAAAAAATCCATTGTTACTAAAAAAATTTTTGTGTTTAATTTGCATAGTGCAGGCAATCCAAGTATGAATCCCATTTGAACAGAGCTTTACTGGACTGACAATGAAGTGCAGTTAAACCTTAAGGCGTATCCTACAGATTTGAGCTAGTCTTTCCTGCTTGTGACAGCCCAGTGATCCTTCGTATAGGGCAAAGTGAAGCTGCCATTTTCTTGGACTCAAGATATCTTTTCATCTGTGGCACACATTTGCAATCATAATATACACGATATACATGTGAAACTTCACCATATTCATCAGTTTCATTTCTGCTATGGTTATATCATCTCCATTCCTTTTTTTTTTTTTTGGAGAAACTTTTCCTATAGGGCACATGTGCTCACCAGAAAGACAGAGACAGACAGAAAGTGAAAAATCACCCCCAGGGGAGATGATCATGCCACAATCCCTTCTCCTCTGTTCTCTTGGGATCTTGGGCATGCATGCACATGCGCCCCATGTGAATTTAAGCCACCGGGTCCAGGACTCAAATGCGGTTGACTCCATGGGAGTCCAATGACATAGCCATTATAACAACTGCTGGTCCCGCGAAATCTGGATTTCAACCTACTCTACCAGACTTTATACTTGAGTTGTTATTAAAAGCCAGTACTATTTGCATCTAACTTCCTTTTCCTTTACCTGAACACCTATGATAGTAAATGCTAACTCAGGGTACAGAGGCACGAAGGTTGGCTATCTATGGAAAAAATAAATATTTTAAATCTGGTGTTCAGTTCTTGGACCATTCAAGAGTGGCAGTCTGTTAAACTATTAACAGGTGCACATGAATGATCTGTTCAAGGTATTCCAGCAATAGCTTGGTTTGAGACTCAGTGGGCTTGAAGATTTTTAGAAAGCATTTATGTCTTTTTCTCTAGTTTGTAAAAATGTATTATTATTTTCATTTGTCATAGGGCACATGTGCTCACCAGAGAGAGACAGAAAGAGAGCATGAGAAAGCAAGCTGGTAGAATCAGGATTCAGACTATAGTTGGCCATGTGGGAATTCAACACCCCAACCACCACACCACCTTCTGGCCCTCTATTTAGGTTTTTGATGAATGTGTACAATAAATTCAAAGCCGTTTTTGTCCTGCGTTATCAGTTTAATTATCATATTGTATTCTTTTAATATTTTTCTGTGGTTTCCATGTTTTGCACATTTTCCATCATTATTTCACATCAGTATATTTCAGGAGCTGAGATTTGGGCACGAGTTGCTAAAATTGTTGTATTAACTTATGTGCATATATTTATTAATATGAATTAGAAATTGGAGTTTATATATACATTTATCTGTTAGGTAGTTGATAAAGTCATCACATATTTTTCTGTATTTCTTTTCTTTTTTTGTTTTTCTATGCAAAAATGCATCATGACTTTTTTGACAACCCAATATATGTAATATATAAATGCATTAATAAATATACATATAAAAAGAGTATTTATTTTTATATGTGTTTTTAAAACTTAATCTCTCTATATAAATACATATATATATATATATACACACACACACACACACACACTTATCTATCTATATATAGACTTTATAGTTCTTTTCAGTAGGTCTACAATCACAAGAATTTTTAAGAAAGATTTATTAATTTATTATTACTATTTTTCAATTTGGCCAGAGAAAGAGTGAGAGAGAGAGAGAAAATGAGAAAGCAAGCTACCAAGTCTGGGACTTGAACCATGGCCAGCCATGTGGGAGTCCAGCACCTTTAACCACCATGCCACCTGCTAGCCCCAACACAAATATTTTTGTTTAGTATTTGAAATAATATTTTAATTCTATCTTGCTTTTAAATTGATCACTATAATTGATTAATCAGTTACCATCTTTTTTTGCATATGAAATACTTGTTTCTGCTTTTAACTTGTAAAGCTTTTAGGCTAGTTAGGGTTTGGGGTTGGAGGAAAAGCTGCAGAATATTCACAGAATGGAAGTATTAACTTTCTAAAGAAAAAGAACTCAGAAGTAATGTACTGACAATTGTTTGGCACTAACCCAACACCAAGCAAGTTTTAACATGTAAATCCTGCTCTATTTTCATGGTATCCAAACAAAACCAAGATAATTTTTATCTCCAACATCTCAAAATGGGCTCTTATTTAATTTACGAAGGTTGAGGATGGGGCAAGCCAGAAATGTAGTGGTTAAGGCAGCTGAAGCCCATGTAGCTGACTGCATAGTTTGGGTCCTGGACCCAGTGGTTTGAAAACATACCGACGAGGTGTATGGGCCCAAAATCCCAGGAGGGGAATTTTGTAGGAGGAGAAGGCATTGCAGTGGGGCTGTGTCCCCATAGGGTGCTTTCCCACTTTCTCTCTATCTCTCTCCAGCAAGTGCACATGTGCCCAATAACAAACTTAAAACAAAAGAAGTGGGTTTTCCTATTTGTTCCTGAGAATCTGAGTTCAGTGAAAGTAAGATAAGAATGAGGAAGAAACAAATTTAAGTGATGAGCATACAAGAATACTGCAAAAGGTTTATGAAAATATGAAATTAAAGTACAATTTTTTTTTTTTTTTTTTTTTTTGCTATAGGGTGTGTGCACTCACCAGAAAGACAGGAAGACAGAAAGTGAGAAATCCCCCCTCTGGGGGATGGCCACACCACAATCCCTTCTCCATTTTCCTCTCAGGATCTTGGGCACCCATGTACATGCGCCCAGCCTAAGTTTAAGCCACTGGGTCCAGGACTCGAATTGTGGTCGACTACATGGGAGTTCATTGATATAGCCATTATGCCAACTGCTGGCCCATGCATATTTTTTTCATATACATTTTCCATGAACTTTTTGAGAAGCCTCATATATCCAACATTATACTAAATGAATCTGGTACAAAAGGAAAATGCTGACATTTCTGTAAAGAGGGACCTATAAAGAAAGTACACATACGAGGCAGTCAATAAACATTGTTTTTTTTTTTTTTTTTTTTTTTTGAGAAATTTTCCCTTTAGGGCATGTGCCCTTGCCAGACAGAACA
>NW_006159617.1:2557712-2571019 GCF_000334495.1 Tupaia belangeri chinensis | reverse complement strand
AGAGACATAGAGACAGAAAGCAAGAAATCACCCCCCAGGGGGGATGGTCACACCGCAATCCCTTCTCCTCCATTCTCCTCTCGGGATCTTGGGCATGCACGCACACACGCTCGGCGTGAGTTTTAAGCCACCGGGTCTGGGACACGAAGCGTGGTCAACTACATGGGAGTCCAGTGACATAGCCATTACGCTAACTGCTGGTTCCCAAGTCAATAAACATTGTTATCTACAGGACTGGCGTTGTACAAATTTGGGGCTATGGATCCCTTAAAAATCTGTTAAAACAATTGGATTGACAGTGGTGGCACACCAACTATGCAGTGCTGACTGAGGCTGGAGGTACCTGTCTCTCTTTCTCTTTTCCTATCTATCTACCTCTCTCATGGAAGAAATAAAAATAGCGTGTTCTTTAACATACAGTGCATGTGATTACTGGAGAGAGATAGAGATGGAGATAGGGAAAAATCAGCACACTTCCCCTTTTCTCCCAGTGGGGATGGCCATGCTGTAATCCCTTCTCCCTTCTCCTCTCAGGATTTTGGGAATGCACACACACATGCCAGATGTGATTTTCAAGCTGCTGGGTCCAGGGCCTGAACTGTGGTGAGCCACGCGGGAGTCCTTAGTAACCATGCCATCTGTCGGATACTAAAAATATATAAAAATTTTTTTAGAAAAATCTATTAAAAAATACAACCTAGAAAAAATTGTGAGCCAATTTGATGGGAGAGGGTAGGCCTGAGGAGAAATCCTAACATAGAGAATAAGACTATAATTTTAGGTCATATTTTCTTATCTATTCAGAGAAAACCTAGATAAACACATTACTGTTCTTATATTCTCTCACAACTCTAAGTGGCTCTTCTTCAGTTTCCATTGTTATAAATTAACATTTACTTGTGTGATTATTTGCTTATGCCTTTAAGGGGCCACCTGTAAATGTGACTATGCGCTCCAAGGGGGCAGAAATATCCCCACTTCCCACTTAATTCCCCATGACAGGAACAGTCCCTCACATATAGTAATTACACAAATATTGGTTGATTGAATCAATTAATGAGTGTTAATTTGACATGAAATATGGAAGAAGTTATAGACGATAGCATTCTGTATGCTAGAGTTGTAAGAGCAAGTTTCATGGAGGAGGAGTTAATAGTTCAACCTGCATTTACTGAACAATCATCATGGGGAAGACCTTGGATGTGCATGAGTAGTGGGTATACAGAGCTTATTCAAAGATAGGAAGTATTGATGATCACAGAAGCAGAGAAGAGTGGTCTCAGGCAGGAGAAATAGGTTTAAAGAATGGTGGGTATAGCATGGGGGATAATTATAGAAAACATGTGGAACCACGTAATGAACTGTTTTGATAAAGGTGATGTCTTTAAGCAGATCCTATGGTGAGGACTTGTGAGCAAATCTTTTAAAGAATTGCTCTCTGAAGAAATGAGTAAGGGAGTGAAAGGAAGTGGAAGAAGCCAAGCAGGGAAATGTGTGTCTAGGCAGTCTCAGACTCAGCCTGGCCTTGTAAGGGGTTCTCAACTGTAAATTGCACCCTAGAGTATGTCCAGACCCAGGCAAGGAAGCCAGATGCTCATGATTCCATGTTAGTCAGGCTTTAACCAAGGGCTACCTCTGGTTATAAACCAGCTGGCACTTCTGTTTCCTTTGAAAGAGGTAGTCTGCAGAAGAGAGTAGCAGGTACTGCAGGCCATTAGAAGCAGATTGCACCAGAGGCAGGTGCTAGACACCCAGAAAGGTCAAAGCTATTGAACCTGGGCAGAGCTAGAGTTCTAGCTTGACTTGGTAGGCAATGGAAATTTATCACAGTGATTCCCAAGTTTGGCTGCATATTGGAATTAGCTGAGGACATTTAAGGAGAAATTACTGGATTCCCTCCCAGATGAATTAAATCAGAAACTCTTCCGGTACATACAGTCTTGACCATCAATGTTTTGTGTCTCCCTCTTTCCTCTCCTGCCTCCCCTTCCTTCTTCCCTTTTCTCTCTCCCTTTCCTTGCCTTTCCCCTCTCCTCTGGGGTCTTACTATTAATCTTCCCTTCTCAGCCTCCCAGCAAGCACCACCATGCTCTGTATTTTAGACAATGTCATGAGATTGCCCAGGCAAACGTCAAGCCTATGACTCTCCTATCTCAGCCTCCTGGGACACTTAGATTATAGGTGCAGGCCATTGCATTCTGGCCATCCATGAGTTTTAATGGCTCTTTTCAAATTCGAGGATTAACTAGATTATAGACTCCTGGGCAAAAATGTAGCAGAACAGAAGTTGTATTTTAAGGAGGTAAATGAGGAAGGATTTATAGGTTGGACTGAAGGGCAAAAAAACCTGGAGGAGACAATAGAGTTTTTGTCCAAGGTGATGACATGGACTGTGATGGTGGCAGAGGAAATGAAGGTAAAGGAACAAATAAGAGAAGGACTTTAAGAAAAAATCCCAGAGACCTAATAGCTTAATGTGAGGGATGAAGAACTAAAGAATGACTGGAAGCTGTCCAGGTTAGGTGTCTGGGTTTGAAGCAGCCTCCTTTAAAGTTCTATGACACGCAGACTATCTGAAAAATTATATTGGCATAGCTCTTTGACATTTTTAGCTGGAAAAGGGAAGACTCATTATGAATGAGGAATCTTTTCTCAGGGCCTAGATTATCCTTTGGTCACAAATTTAAAATTCTATTAACACCTTCAACCTAACAGTGAGTGTTTAAATCATACAATCCTTCATATAGCAGAACTACAATAAATATATCTTATGTGGCCTGAGAAATTTGTTCCCAAGGAACTTGGAGATTGGGTCTTTGGAAGCTGGTGTTCATAATTCTATTACACTGTCCTAGTGTCAATATTCCAGTTGAAAGGGCTGGCAATGGAGAGTTCTCATATTAATACTGGTGAAAGTACAAGTTCATAGCCATCTATCTTTCCCTCTATCTTAGTCATAAATTGTAACCATGCACTCAACATATATTACTAGATACATTTTTGGCATTTCATGCTTTTTTAGTGTGGTAAGAGATTTCTTATATTTATGGAGTAGTAAAGACTATAACTTTTATCTCAACACAGTAATTATGAAAGCAATCGAAGATTGCATATTTTACTTAATTGTATAATATTCCTTTGTAAGAACATTGATTTTATATACAGTAATACTTTCTCCACAAATCACATAAAGAATCCAGTACATAGTAAAGAAGGTATTATTATTTCTCCTTTATTGATGAAATAGTTGAGGCCCAGACTTGCCCATTGTTGTGCAATATGTCTAGTGATGGAAAAGAAGCATGAAGTCAGGACATTTGTGACCGAGTGAAATCTGTTTTGTTTATTCACTGCTCTTTCACTCTGTAGCTCTAAAAAGTGCTTCTTCTAAGTTCTGCCTCTCTAGTGATCATTCAGTCTTGCTTTCGATTCAGGAACTATGGATTTTTTATTGGGAGCAACTGCAGCCATAACAACGATAACATATATCTCTGCTACTGTCCATTTGGTGCTAGATATTGCCAGTGGCACTTTTCAAACATTTTCTTTAATTCTTCTAATCCCATATATACATAAGTAATAACTCTATGTAGTAGGTAAGTAAGAACTTCATTTTGCATAAAGGAAAACTGAAGCTTAGACTATTTTTTTCTACCCAAACTGTTATATTTATTAGGCATTAAAATATATTTTACCTTTCCTTCAAAGAAGGTAAAATATATTCTTGATTTTTTAAAATGTTTTTGCCATAGGGTATGTGTGCTTCCTGGAGGGAATCAGAGAGGGAACGTGAGAAATCATCCCACATTGGGGATGGTCTTGTTGTAATCCTTTCTCCTCCACTTTCCTCTCAGGATTTTGAGCGTGAAAGTCCTCCCCCCAAGACGCACCCCCATGTTGAATGATCATGCTGCAATCCCTTCTTCATCTCTCCTACCCTTTGGGATTTTGGGTGCACCACATACATACCCTGCCTGTTTCTCAAATCACAGATTTGGGACTAGAACTACTCACTTGGCCATATGGAATCTGGTAGACTTAACCACGATACCATGGGCTGCCCTATCTTATTGATTAGTTTTTGATCACAGGGCTTTCAAAGTCACTTCTTCCTAATATTCCTTAATTTTTTAAACCTGAATATTATTAGTGAAGTAGTACACAGGAGTCTTCAAAAAATTTATGGAAAACAAATACTAAAAAAACTATGCACAGACTTCGAAAGTTTTTGCATGAAAATGAACTCATACAAACTTGTTATAACAAGTATGGGAAAGAACTAGTTTGAGGCACTAAAAGGATCAGACATCAGTTTGAAAAGAGCCCCTGTCAGAGTAATATGAATTATGCTAAATTTGAAGCATGAAGAAATGTCAGATTTATGGCAAAGCTTTAGTGGAAGAATAGTGAAATTACTGATGTTTTCTAAAAGTTATGAGGAAAACGCTCCAAAAAAGTCAGCAGTTTGCAAATGAATAACTTGTATTAAAAAGGGATGAGACAATGTTGACGATAATGCCCACAGCCCCAGACCATCCACGTCAATTTGCAAGGAAAAAATTAATCTAGTTTGTGCCCTAATTGAAGAGGATAGATGATTAATGGCACAAACATAGCTAACACTGTAGACATCACAATTAGCTCAGCTTACACAATTTTGACTGAGAAAGCGGAGCAAACTTTTTGCTTGGTGGGTGCCACAACTTTTGTACCCAGATCAGCTGCAGATAAGAGCTTTCAGTAAAAATGTTAAACAAATGGAATCGAGATTTTGAAAGGTTTGTTTAAAGAATTATAACAGGAAATGACACATGGCTTAACCAGTATGATCCTAACCAGTGTGATCCTGCACAATGAAAGCAATGGCTACGAAGTGGTCCAGAAAAAGCAAATGCAGACTGGTTAAGAGCAAAGGTCACAGAAACTTTGTTATTTTTTTCCCAACACTCAAACATTTGTAAAGCAAATGCAGACTGGTTAAGAGCAAAGGTTACAGAAACTTTGTTATTTTTTTCCCAATACTCAAACATTTGCTTTTGACTTTATGGTGGGCCAAAGAATGATAACATCTGCTTATGAGAGTATTTTGAGAAAACTAGCTAAAACATTAATAGAAAAAGGCCTAAGAAAGCAGGACTGGGGCAAGGTTTTTCAGAAGTCTGTGTATGCTCTGAATTGGTGTCTAGTGTGTGGTACTGTTTATCCCATTTCCAGGATATGTGGCTCCAGGAATCAGTGGGCAGAAATGAGAGTCATACCACTCACCATTACTCCTATGACCCAGGTCAAAATTTTTGCTTCCTGTTCTCACAGCATTATGGTTTTTTGGGCTAAAGATCTCAGTTCCAGAGGGAGGGATGATTCTACTAGGGGACACAACAATGACTGCACTGAACTGGAAGTTAAATCTGCCACCTGACTACTTTGGACCCTTATCAATAAATTCAGTCTGAACTAATTTTATTATGTTCATTTCCCCTTCATCTCATACCTTTACTATCTATTCCCACATAAGTTCCCCAGACTTCTGTTTGTACCGATATTACTCAAGTAGGTCTTTGGGAGCTTAGTGTGCCTTCTCATGAATCATACTTAGTATCTTACCTATAGGGACCTGTTGTGACTTGAACCTAGTTATAGATATTAAAGCAAAGAATACTGGTGATGATAGGTCCTGAGGAAAATCAGCATTGTCTTGGATGGCAGCTACCTCACTGGAGGCCCTTAGTTTCCTCTGGCAATGCAAAGTTAATCCTTGCAGACAGAGGTGAAAAGGCAGATACCACTCCACTGAGAGTAGGAACAGCTTACAGGATCCCATTCTTTTCTAACCATTGCTCTCACCTTAACAGTACACACCCTGCAAAGCTGAGAGTTTACTTTTTGTTGTAAGTCAGCTAAATGTGTAATGAGGGCTTATGTTTGATTTTTAGCAATGTTAACCCTGTGGCTATAGGAGAGAATGTTCTCCTTCAGGGTACATTCATGTGCATCTGCAACCAGAAAATTGAATCCTTGAGCTCATCCTTTTATCACTTTGTCCAGTGGTGTTAGGAACAACAATATCATTATATTCCTTGTTTTTCCATAAATGTTGGAAAGCATTATGTATATTCACTGAATTTCTTATTTTTTGGAATTTCTCATTTTTATAAGTGGTAAGCCAAGAGTATCAAGTACATTTATTTTGCATATCTCTTTAAACATAGACTTTATTGCATAGACTATCAGTGCTTTCTGTGCTATTAGAATTCTTAAAAATTTTAGATCAAATTAGATTAGGGAGCCAATGAAAGAGATTCATCCTTGGCCTACCTGCTGTGAAGTGGGCAATAGCTTACTGTTCTGCAATGCTGGAAGCCACATGGCTGATCTTCAGTTCTGATCTCTAAGTCAACCTGAAACACACCAGACACATTGACATCCAAAATCCTGACTTGTTGGAGGACTGAAAGAGCAGAGATTGTGGTGTGATGAGACCCTGTGGAGGGTGCCTGTCTCATGCTCTGTCTTAAGTCAAAAACATAAAAATAAACTAAAAAAAATACACCCTTATTTTTTTTTCTCTAGAACCACTCTTGGTACCAACATCTGTGATGGTTGTTCTGCAGAGAAACAATCAATAGAAATACACACACACACACACACACACACACACATATAAACACACAAAAGAATTTATTATAGGAATGATCTCATGTGATCCATACAAGTCTGTCTGCAATGTGGAGATAGAATCAGAAGAAGGCATACCAATGATGCAGTTCCACGTTGGAGGTCAAAGGCCTAAGGGACCTTGGGAGGCCACAAGCCTGATTATCCTCAGGGGAACAACTACAAAGTTTCAAAGTTGAAGAACTTGGAGTCTGTCTGTCTGGGTAGTTGGGGATGGGAGGCCAGGTGCCAGAGATAACCAAGTGTAGCCATGGGCTAACTCACGAAGCAGGAACAGTGCAGGCAAATGTGCATGCAGCAGAGGCAGAACACACAGCACTCTCTGGAAGAAAGGGTTGAGAGAGAGAGAGGACAGAGAGAAAAATAGAAAGGAAACAGAGTCCGCTTGTTCCTCTGTCTCTCTCACACTCCCAGCCAATTAGATGATATAGACCCACATTGAAAGCAGGTCTTCCCCTCTCAGACTGACTCACATAACAGTCTTACCTGGCAACAGTCTTAGAGACATGCCTAGGAAGATTGTTTCTTAAAGCATCCAGGCATCCCTCAATCTAATCTAGTTAACACTCCCAAATTAACCATCACAGTAGGCATTTTACCAAGTTGGTTCTTTTAGCTAAACCATGATAGTATCACCTGTTAGCATGAAGTTTGATTCTTTAGCTATATGAGTTAAGGAAGTATATATTAGTCTCTGAAAACAAATACTTAATAATTTTTTAAAATATATTTTCTCTCTATTCATGATAGAGCATTTATGCATGCACATGAGAGCAAGAATGAGAATAGAACTGAGTTAGACATGAGTACCCTGCACAGGGTCTGGTCATGCCACAGTCTACTTCTTCAGTCTGCTAACCTGTTGAATCTTAGGCACTCTTGCAGGTACCTGGCATATTTCAGGCTGACCTGGTAGGGATGTGCACTGCGGTTATCATGTGACAACTAGCCCCTCTTGTGCAGTGTATTGCATTGCCATTTTACCATGGAGCCAGTTGTACAAATCACTTTATAATGACATTTCTAGTTTCTTCTTCATGCTGTATAAATGGTACCACATGATATCATTGCCACTTGGGATGTAATATGTAACTTCTAATCCTCATGCACTGTTGGCATCCTCTAATCTCTTATTTTCTGAGAATTTTAGGCTATATTGGGGAGTCAGAGGAAGATAAGTATCATGTCTGTATCATAGCATCTTCTAATCTTCCACTCAACTGAGGTATTCCTTATATATATATTTTTCTAATTGGATATAAGCATATTTACCTAAGCCAAAGGGGTAGAGAGTGAGAAGGAAAATTACCTAACCTTTAGGTAAACTATTCTCACTTTAAGAGTGATACATGGATTAGTTATTGTCTTCTTTCTCATTTTAGTTCTATTGGTTTAATAGGTAAAGGAAATTCCCTCCAGAATTAGACAATAGTCAGTTTTTAGCATTGCTGTTTTTAATCTCTTTTTCTGGTTCCTTATAGGTATTTTAGGAGAACGGAGTGGCAGCCAGCCAGATGCCATTTAAAACTAAAACCTCCCAGACTCAGCTAGTCTTAAGGGAAATTTGAAAGTAAGACTAGTGAAGGCAAGTTTTAAAAAATTGAACAATTAAGTTGCTAAAATAATCTCTTCATTTAAAAATCAGTGACATACAAAAATAATTTTATTGTTTGAGTTTTTAAACCTTTTCAAATCTGTTTATCAAGCTTCTCTCAATGCTTGAATAGGTGCCATCTGGTGATCTGTAACTGAGCCAGCTTTTGCATTTGGACCTAAATTAAATTTTGATAGATGAAACATGCATATTTTCATGAGCAATGAACCTTGGTAGATTTTTATTTTAATACTTTGCTAAAACTTTGACTTACTTATTAGTAGTAATTTACGTCTATAGAGTTCTTTAAAAATACTCATTTACATATAACCTACCCTAGAAGTAACAATTAGCTATGCTCTATTTAAAAACAAAACAAACAAAAAATTTATAAGCTTAGAATAACAACCAGAAGCTTAGAACAGTTCAGTTTATAACTCACCTGGTTGGTTTTTGCTGACTTGGACTGGGTTTGGCAGGGCTCACACACGTTTCTGTGGTTAGTTGTAAACTGGCTAGGTGACTGTGCTGATTGTACCCATGCTTTCCCTATGTCTGGGATCTTGCCTGGGAAACTGGACTGACTCATTGTGGTCTCTGTGTCTCATCCTCCAGCAGGCTGGCCCGTGCATGTTCTTGTGGTAAAGGAAGGGGAAGAGGGGAGGACAGAGGAAGCACTCCAGAGTACAAATAAGCACAGAAATGCACCGTGTTTCTTGAGGCTTAGACTTGGAACTTATGTCATTTTCTTCACATTTTATTGGTAAACAGGTTACAAGGGTTGATGAGATAGACTCCATCTCTTCATGGCATAAATTGCAAAGTAACAATTGACAGGTCACAGATACAGGGAATGGTTAAAATTGTTTTCCTTTTATTTATTTATTTTTTTCCCCTTGCTGTCAATTCACTACTTTAGGAAAGGATAGACTTGGGGCTGGGATCCTGTTTTAAGCCTCCATGATAGGTTTCATTTTAGGACACTAGCTGTTCTTCCTCTTTATCTACAGAACATGAGTTCGCATGTTCATAAAGAAAAAAATATTGTGTCTTTGGTATTCCTGATCCTCAAGTACTGATCTAGATAACTGCGACAAATTCTCCATGTTTTCATTTATTAAGTACTTAGTAGGTCTTCACAAAATCAGTTTTAGAGTAGCTGAAGAAAACAGATTTTATACAAATATAAATGTGTAGTATTTTCCAAATGCTGTCGGTATAGAGAATCTTGGAGGTTAAGAAGGATTTTTTTACATTGCTTCACTAGTTTATTTCTTTTGACTGTAAGTCTCAGGAAACTTGAATGATAATATCAGGGTTATATTACTCTAATTATCAGGGACTTAAGTTCACTTCACACCCATATATCCCACAAAAATCACTAGTATTTGCAAGAGATTCTTTTTGAAAAGCAAGCTACAGGATAAAATATTAAACTTCAGGGTGTATTTTTCCTCACACTGAAATTTTTATCAGAACCTACTCATCTCTTGTTATTGCCCTTGCCTTTGTGGACCTGGAGATAGATTAAAAAGATAAAATTGTTATTGAGTTGTGGCAGCTTCAAGCTGTCCTGTTTGTTTGTCCCCAAATCTGTCTTTGCCAGTTCCAAAGTCCCTCTTGCCAAAACTAGGTTTGGAAAAATAACATATTTCGTATATGACATATGTTCGAAATTAGCAAGAAATGTAGCCAAGATTTGGAAATTAACAAGAAAAAGTTATTTCTGAAAACATTTGGGAATCAAAGTGGAGTGTTTTACTTAAAACATTAGGGCATTTCATTGTTTAGTAAATTAAATAGTTCACAAAAATATCTCAGCAGGTTTTTTGGAACCACACATTTCTTTTAGTATGTGGGAATAAGTCTTATTAAAAAACCTTTTGTCACAAATCAAATTTGTAGTCTAAATGTAACACGTATAGGATAAATAATCTAATAATCTGGTAAGTCTTATTCTCTATGATTTTTTTTTGAGAGGTTTTTGCTATAGAACATGTGCACTCGCCAGACAGAGAGAGACATAGAGACAGAAAGCGAGAAATCACCCCCCCAGGGGGGATGGCCACGCCGCAGTCCCTTCTCCTCCATTCTCCTCTCGGGATCTTGGGCACGCATGCACACACGCCCAGCGTGAGTCTTAAGCCACCGGGTCTAGGACATGAACCGCGGTCGACTACGTGGGAGTCCAGCAACATAGCCTTTACGCTAACTGCTGGTCCCTCTATGATATTTTTTTAAACTTAAGTCATGTACTTCTGTTTTTCCATATGTGAAAAAGGGATTCACAATTTACTGCAAGGCAGACAGGAATAGCTAAAGGGATCTAGAACAGTAACTAAATCTACCCTTTCTAATACAAAGCACCATTTAGACCTGACTTCTTCATAAATGTATTATAATTTCTACAATATACCAAATGTGGAATTATCTTTTCTAGCAGTTTATTTATTTATTTACTCAAGACAAGGACTATTCATTTGGCATTGTCTATAGAAGGTGGTGAGATGCTCAGGAGGAATATAGAAGATTTTGAAATTGTGTGGCCCCTGACCATAATTGGGGAATACATGATTTCTTCAATGGAAGATATTTTTCTTGACAGGGCACCATTTAGAGTAAGGGGCATTCCCTTAGAGTCCAAGAGTAGTTTACAAGAAGATGAAGGTCTATCTGGGTTAAGAATCTCAGAGTTTGTTGCTTTCATGATTCCTTGCTAGACTCATAAAAATGAAACCGTAAAAGTTTTCAATTTAGCTCAAAATTACACATGTTGAATGAGCCTTTTTAAGTTAGAGAGAAAACCTCTTCTGTCATTGTCTACATAATGTTGTTCTAGTTGGTCTCTTCCTATTATTATAACATGGGGGCATTATCTAGGAGGTGTCAGCCTAGCATGACCTTTGCTGCTGAAATAGAAAAATTTGTTCTGGGAGGTTGCCTCTTATCTCTTCTTTGTTAGTTCTCAGCATCCTTTGTCATTGAGATGGGATCCAGCATTAAAAGATCAGACAAATCACTAGAATTATGTGGATTCTAAATGTCAACTAGAGGAAATGTGAGTTTGTCTCAATCAACAGAAGTGCTGGGTGTCACTGGGTAGCTTTGTGTATAAAGGAATTCAGGATACTAAAGACTAAGATTTTCTAATTCTGGAGCACAATGAAGAAGTACCGAACATAACTTTGTCTACCTCTTTAATAAGGAATCCCATAGAACAAGCCTTATTTTTATTCATGACCTCATCCATCAAGAAGCAGTGAATGGGGTTTGCAAATTAGACCAGCTATTACTATTCTTTGACATTAATCTAATCTTTAACTTTAATTTTTTTTAATCTGTAAAATAAAGGTAATGAAAATAATTACCTTTCAGAATTCTCCTAAGGAATAAATGAGAAAATTTATTGAAAAATATCTTTAAATATTCATACTATAGCTATATATCAGTGGTTTTTTTTTTCCTAATATTTTTATTTGTTTATTTGTTTGTTTTGATCATAGGGATGTGTGTACTTACCAGAGAGAGAAAGAAAGAAGAAAGTGAGAAATCACATCCCAGGGGTAATGGCCACACTGCAATCCCTTCTCCATTTTCCTCTTGGGATTTCAGGTATTCATGCATACAGGCCCAGCTTGATTTTCAAGACACAGGGTCCAGGACTTGAACTGCAGTCAACCGTGTAGGAGTCCAGCACTTTAACCACCATGCCATCCACTGACCCTATTTTAGTTGTTCTTATAGTATAAAGAATACCTAGGAAAAAAACTTTAAAAAGTAGAAGTGACCAAAGGCCAAAGTTTACCATGTTTCTTCTGGGATGGCTATCTACAATATATTTGTATTCACAAATACCCTGACTCTCAAAGAGTTTGCTGCCATATAGGAAAATTAGCAGAATAATATAGATAGCTGAAACCCAGATGGAAAATGACATATGATATAAGGAAATGATTGGATGGTTGGGGAAGTCATAATGCATCTTTGCAGAGAAAAATACATCATGACTTTCCCAACAACTTAATATTTTCAAAGATTTCAAGAGTTCAGGCGATCAAGGGATAGCTTTTTGCTGAGACTATTTAGAAAGACTTCTCCATAAGGGAAAACTATGTCAGACAATTTAAAATGAATCTCAAAGAACTAAATGGATTTCCACAGGTGAAGATGGTAAGTGGAGGTAAGAACACTTTCCAGACATTGGAAGATATTCCAGATGAGATGAATATAAATAAAGATAAATGGGGGGGGGAGGTGGTGAATGCAGACCTTTTAAAAGCCAAAAGCTTTTTAAAAAAGCTTTTGGTACAGTAGTTAAGGCAACTGGATCCCATGTGGTCACAGTGTGATTCAAGTCCCAGACCCAGCAGGCTTGAGAAATGCCAGGTTCATGTGCTCCAAATGATCTTGGGATGCCAGATCTTTCTACAATAACTAGAGACTCTTTCCTGACCACTGAATAACAGGACTTATTTATTTATTTATCCCCAGGGGTGGGGATGGCCACCCGCAATCCTGTCTCCTCCATTCTCCTCTCAGGATCTTGGTTACGTGTGCACACGCACCCGGCATGAATTTTAAGCCACCGGGTCCAGGATGCGAACTGCGGTCGACTACGTGGGAGTCCAGCGACATAGCCATTACGCTAACTGCTGGTCCCCCTACAGGACTTATTTTAACTAACCATGTATAAACCAAAGAACATAATTTTACTTGTCCTTGGCTTTCTCTTGCCTTATGATATGTCTACTTTTATTTAAACCATCATTTCAGAGTGACTACTATTGAGTTCTGTTTTATGCATTTTTAAATAGCTTTATTGAGATATAATAATTTTTTTGAAGAGAGATATTTTTGTTGTAGGGTGTATGGGCTTGCCAGAGAGACAGAGAGAGACAGAGAGACAGAAAATGAGAAATCACTCTCCCAGGGGCGATGGCCATGCTGTAGTCCTTTCTCCTTCATTCTCCTCTCAGGATCTTAGGCATGCACAGATATGCGCCTGGCATGAGGTTTTTTTTTTTTTTTTTTTTTTTTA
>NW_006159617.1:2550691-2552582 GCF_000334495.1 Tupaia belangeri chinensis | reverse complement strand
GGTGTCACTGGGTAGCTTTGTGTATAAAGGAATTCAGGATACTAAAGACTAAGATTTTCTAATTCTGGAGCACAATGAAGAAGTACCGAACATAACTTTGTCTACCTCTTTAATAAGGAATCCCATAGAACAAGCCTTATTTTTATTCATGACCTCATCCATCAAGAAGCAGTGAATGGGGTTTGCAAATTAGACCAGCTATTACTATTCTTTGACATTAATCTAATCTTTAACTTTAATTTTTTTTAATCTGTAAAATAAAGGTAATGAAAATAATTACCTTTCAGAATTCTCCTAAGGAATAAATGAGAAAATTTATTGAAAAATATCTTTAAATATTCATACTATAGCTATATATCAGTGGGGTTTTTTTTCCTAATATTTTTATTTGTTTATTTGTTTGTTTTGATCATAGGGATGTGTGTACTTACCAGAGAGAGAAAGAAAGAAGAAAGTGAGAAATCACATCCCAGGGGTAATGGCCACACCTTGGGATTTCAGGTATTCATGCATACAGGCCCAGCTTGATTTTCAAGACACAGGGTCCAGGACTTGAACTGCAGTCAACCGTGTAGGAGTCCAGCACTTTAACCACCATGCCATCCACTGACCCTATTTTAGTTGTTCTTATAGTATAAAGAATACCTAGGAAAAAAACTTTAAAAAGTAGAAGTGACCAAAGGCCAAAGTTTACCATGTTTCTTCTGGGATGGCTATCTACAATATATTTGTATTCACAAATACCCTGACTCTCAAAGAGTTTGCTGCCATATAGGAAAATTAGCAGAATAATATAGATAGCTGAAACCCAGATGGAAAATGACATATGATATAAGGAAATGATTGGATGGTTGGGGAAGTCATAATGCATCTTTGCAGAGAAAAATACATCATGACTTTCCCAACAACTTAATATTTTCAAAGATTTCAAGAGTTCAGGCGATCAAGGGATAGCTTTTTGCTGAGACTATTTAGAAAGACTTCTCCATAAGGGAAAACTATGTCAGACAATTTAAAATGAATCTCAAAGAACTAAATGGATTTCCACAGGTGAAGATGGTAAGTGGAGGTAAGAACACTTTCCAGACATTGGAAGATATTCCAGATGAGATGAATATAAATAAAGATAAATGGGGGGGGGAGGTGGTGAATGCAGACCTTTTAAAAGCCAAAAGCTTTTTAAAAAAGCTTTTGGTACAGTAGTTAAGGCAACTGGATCCCATGTGGTCACAGTGTGATTCAAGTCCCAGACCCAGCAGGCTTGAGAAATGCCAGGTTCATGTGCTCCAAATGATCTTGGGATGCCAGATCTTTCTACAATAACTAGAGACTCTTTCCTGACCACTGAATAACAGGACTTATTTATTTATTTATCCCCAGGGGTGGGGATGGCCACCCGCAATCCTGTCTCCTCCATTCTCCTCTCAGGATCTTGGTTACGTGTGCACACGCACCCGGCATGAATTTTAAGCCACCGGGTCCAGGATGCGAACTGCGGTCGACTACGTGGGAGTCCAGCGACATAGCCATTACGCTAACTGCTGGTCCCCCTACAGGACTTATTTTAACTAACCATGTATAAACCAAAGAACATAATTTTACTTGTCCTTGGCTTTCTCTTGCCTTATGATATGTCTACTTTTATTTAAACCATCATTTCAGAGTGACTACTATTGAGTTCTGTTTTATGCATTTTTAAATAGCTTTATTGAGATATAATAATTTTTTTGAAGAGAGATATTTTTGTTGTAGGGTGTATGGGCTTGCCAGAGAGACAGAGAGAGACAGAGAGACAGAAAATGAGAAATCACTCTCCCAGGGGCGATGGCCATGCTGTAGTCCTTTCTCCTTCATTCTCCTCTCAGGATCTTAGGCATGCACAGACATGCGC
>NW_006159617.1:2550087-2550635 GCF_000334495.1 Tupaia belangeri chinensis | reverse complement strand
GTGTGGTAGTCACAAAAAAGACAGAGACAAAGAGACAGAAAGCGAGAAATTCCCCCCCCGGGGGGGGGGAATGGGCCATGCCGCAATCCCTTCTCCTCCATTCTCCTCTCAGGATCTTGGGCACGCATGCACATGTGCCTGGTGTGAGTTTTAAGCCACTGGGTCCTGGACTTGAACCACAATTGACTATATGGGAGTCTAGTGACATAGCTATTATGCTAACTGCTGGTCCCCCTGGTGTGAGTTTTAAGCCACTGGTTCCAGGACTTGAACTGAAGTCGACTATGTGGGAGTCCAGTAATGCAACCATTACTCCATCTGCTGATCCTTACAATTTGATTGTGAAGCAAAGAAATTGAGGGATCCATGCATAGTTTTTTCAAAATATGCATTTTTTATGAATTTGTAGAAGAGCCCCTTGTATATACTAAGGAGTGTATTTTCTGGGTCTTCTGATAACTAGGTTTGTTTGAGGACCTGCCAGACTATTCTTCAAAGTGGCTGCACACAGCAGTTTCTGAGTCTTCAAATTTTATTTATTTATTTAT
>NW_006159617.1:2509835-2548057 GCF_000334495.1 Tupaia belangeri chinensis | reverse complement strand
AGCAGAAAGAGGTGATCTGGAATCTCTTTGCCGTTCTGTTGTGATCACTGGTGCAGCAGATTCGGTAGATATTGAGGAATGTTAACCCTAAGAGTATTTCAATGTTTAGCTACAGTGCCCTTAGATCCATCACGCTAGCTTTGTTTGCTGGAGGCTGAATTATGAGTAGAAAATCTTCATTTCTCCTGTCGCCTGAAATGACTAGTTCACAGGAGCCATGAGGAATCCTCTTCTGAAGGAAGGCCTCAACTCTCCTGCCACGCTAGCTTTGTTTGTTGGAGGCTGAATTATCAGTAGAAATTCTTCATTTTTCCTGTCCCCTGAAATGACTAGTTTGCAGGAGCCATGAAGAATCCTCTTCTCGAGGCTTCCAACTTTTTTTTTTGGAGAGGTTTTTTTGCCATAGGGCACGTGAGCTGGCCAGTCACACAGACAGTGACACAGAGAGACAGAAAGCGAGAAATCCCCCCCCACGAGGGATGGCCATGCCGCAATCCCTTCTCCTCCATTCTCCTCTCGGGATCTTGGGCACGCACGCACATGCGCCCGGCGTGAGTTTTAAGCCACCGGGTCCGGGACACGAACCGCAGTCGACTACGTGGGAGTCCAGCGACATAGCCATTACGCTAACTCCTGGTCCCAGAGGCTTCCAACTTTTAAACACTTGTTACTATCTGACTGTTCTTTAATATAATTTGTTTTTTATTAGAAAAACATTTTTAAAAATTTGCTGGATTGCATGTGTGCTTGCCAGAGAGATAGATAGGAAGAAGAAAAGCAAGAAAGTACCTCCCTAGACGTGGGACATGGTCATACAGCAATCCCTTTTCCTCTTTTTCTCCTTCCTTTTAGGATTTTGGGTATACTCACACACATACCTGACATGTTTTTCAAGCCAAGTCCAAGACTCAAACTGCTTCAACTGCTAGGCCATGAGCTGGCCCTGTCTGACTTAAAAACAATTTTTTAAATATATAATTATTTATTTATTTTATTTAATTCCATTTGTTATCATTATTTTTTAATTTGACCAAAGAGATAGAGAGAGAGAGAAAAGGTAAGTGAGAAAGTAAGCCACCAGGTCTGAGACTCGAATTGCAGTTGGTCATGTGGGAACCCAGTGCCCTTAACCATCATGCCACCTGTCAGCCTCAACTGTCTGCCCCACCTGTCTGACTTTTTGATTCAAGCCTTCTTAGTGGGTGTGAAGGTGTATCTCATGGTTTTTATTTGCATTTACCTGGTGGCTTAAAATGTTGAACAGGTTTTTATGTTTCTATTGATCTTTTGAATATGTCCTTTGAGGAAATGCCTATTCAAATCTTTTGATAATTTTCAACTTGATCATTTTTTTTTTGTTATTGACTTCTAAAAGTTCTTTATATATTCCAAAACAGGTCTCTTAAAAGATGATTTGCAATATATTCGATTCTCATTATTTGTGGATTCCATATTTGCAAACTTACCTACTCACTAAATACATTGATAACTCTCAAATCAATATTTGTCATGCTTCTGTGGTCATTCAAGGACATGTAGAATTGCAGACTGGCAAAAAAAATTAAAATTATCTGATATATTCCCAGCTGAGATTGAACAAATCAATGATCTTCTTTCTTGTTTCTGCACTTCTGTAAATAAATGTACTTCAGTTTTGGAAAAATCATGACACATTTATGTATAGAAAAACAGAAGAATATGTCATGACTTTTCTGGCTACCCAATATTTTTGGTGGTTTATTTAATATTATGTTTTTTATACTTTTGTGCTTTTTTTGGGTCATTTTACTATTTATAGTAGCTCCCAAGTATAATGTTGAAGGGCTATCTAGTGTTCTAAAGCACAAAAAGGCTGTGATGTGCTTTATAGAGAAAAATATGTTTTAGATAAACTTTATTCAGGCATGAATCAGAGTGCTGTTAGTCATGAGTCCAATATTAATAAGTCAACAATATATATTAAATAAGGCTTCTTTAAACAGAAATAGATATAAAACATATTGATTGACAAAAATTTTGTGACCAAATCCTCATAGGCAACAAATCCTGTTTTTCTAGGGGGAAATGATTAAGTATTTGCTAAGTCAGTATTAACAGTGATTTCATAGAATATAATTAGTGTATATAGAATATAATTAATGTATATCTTCCTATTCTAGGAATTTCCATTTCACTATCCTGGTATGTTATAATATAAAACAGAAATTTTAAATTTTGATGAAATTCAATTTACCTATCCATTTTATTGTTGTTGATGATTTTGGTGTCATAGTTGAGAATCCTTTGCCGGGAACCAGCAGTTAGCGTAAGGGCTATGTCACTGGACTCCCACGTAGTGGACCATGGTTTGTGTCCTGGACCCAGTGGCTTAAAACTCATGCCGGGCACGTGTGCATGCGTGCCCAGGATCCTGAGAGGAGAATGGAGGAGAAGGGATTGCCGTGTGACCATCCCCCCTGGGGGGTGATTTCTCGCTTTCTGTCTCTATGTTTCTGTCTGTCTGGCGAGCGCACGTGCCGTATAGCAAAAAAAAAAACTTCTCCAAAAAAAAAAGAAAAAGAAAAAGAATCCTTTGCCAAATCAAAGGTTATGAAAATTCGGGAACCAGCAGTTAGCGTAATGGCTATCTCGCTGGACTCCCACGTAGTCGACCGCGGTTTGCGTCCTGGACCTGGTGGCTTAAAACTCACGCAGGGCACGTGTGCGTGCGTGCGTGTCCAAGATCCCAAGAGGAGAATGGAGGAGAAGGGATTGCCGTGTGACCATCCCCCCTGGGGGGTGATTTCTCGCTTTCTGTCTCTATGTTTCTGTCTGTCTGGCGAGCGCACGTGCCGTATAGCAAAAAAAAAAACTTCTCCAAAAAAAAAAGAAAAAGAAAAAGAATCCTTTGCCAAATCAAAGGTTATGAAAATTCATGCCTATGCTTTTCTCTAAGTGTTTTATAGTTTTAGCTCTTAAATTATTTGATCCATTTTGAGTTAACATTTAAAAAATGTGGTGGGAAGTAAGAACTCCACTTTATTCTTTTGATTGTGGCTATCCAGTTGTCTCAACACCACTTGTTGAAAACATTCTTTCCTTAATGAATGGTATTGGCACCATTGTTGAAAATCAGTTGATCACAAATGTAAGGGTTTATTTCTGAACTCTTAAGCCTTATTTCATTATTCTATATGCTTACTTTTATGTCAGTTCCTGTTTTTACATTGTTGCTTTGTAGTAAGTTTTGAAACTGGAAAGTGAGAGTTAGCCTACATGGTCTTTTTACAGATTGTTTTGCCATTCTGGACACCATACTATTTTGAATCAACTCATCAATTACTATAAAGAAATCAGCTAGGATTTTGATGGATATTACATTGAATCTAAAGATTAGCTTTGGTGAATATGCCATTTTAATATCCTTTTTTTTTTTGGAGAGGTTTTTGCTTTAGGGTGCATGCGCTTGCCAGACAGACAGAGAGAGACATAGAGACAGAAAGCAAGAAATCACCCCCAGGGGGGATGGTCACACCGCAATCCCGTCTCCTCCATTCTCCTCTCAGGATCTTGGGCACGCATGCACACTTGCCCAGCATGAGTTTTAAGCCACTGGGTCAGGACACGAATCGCGGTCGACTACGTGGGAATCCAGTGACATAGCCATTACACTAACTGCTGGTCCCAATATTCTTTTGATAAATGAATATGGTATGTTTTCCCAAATTATTTATATATTATTTGATTGCATCAATGTTATACAGTTATCAGAGTAGTACAGATTTTTTGAACTTCTTTTCTTAAATATGATCATAAGTATTTGTTTTATTTTCTTTATATATTTATTGTAACTTATGATTTACATATAATTCTTACACATCTTTGTAGGGTACAGAATGGTCTTTAAAAGCATGTATGAGGTATGCAATAAAAAAATCAAGGATATAAACATATTCACTATTTTTAATATTTAATATTATGTTGTGAACATTCAAAACCAAAGGTTATTCTGAATTGTATGTTCTGAATTGTCTATGACATTCTTTACTGTGAGATACAGTTCTAAAGAAAAACATACTGTTTTAAAATAAGGCAACAAACAATCCCAAAAATTAACAAAGATATTCTTTATTTTTAAAGAATTATTTAATTTTAATTAATTGATTGATTTTAATCTGACCAGAGAGGGACAGAGTGAGAGAGAGAGAGAAAGGGAAAGTGAGAACACAAGCCACGGAGTCCAGGACTTGAACTGCATTCGGCCATGTGGGAGTCCAGCACTCTTAATCACCATGCCGCCTGCTGTCCCCAAGATAATCCTTGTTTTAATTTGAGAGACATTCAGAATGTCAACAAAACAATTGCAACTTTCTTTTTCTAATTACAGAGTGGTATTCAGTTAACAGAATAATTTCATATAAGCTGCATCAGAGACTACTGAAGATGAAAACACTACCATCCCCATATATAACTAATTTGTGCTGTGCACCAAGAAGAACCTGGTTTAAATTTCCATGTCAATTTACAACTGCCATACTGTACCAGGCAAGATTAGAGGCTATTAAAAATATCACCAGGACAGGGCTATAAAGATACATTCGGTAGTGTGTTAACTATACAAGAAAAGACACTATACAGTTTAAAAAGAAATCTTACACAGACTTACATCTGGAAATTTTTTTTTTCTTTAACAGGAGTGAGTTGTGTACAAGGGGATTCAATGCTTTATAGACAAGAGAAAAAAACTACACTAGAGCCAACTTATTCATAATCATCTTCATCCTTTTCATCTTCCTCCTCTTCCTCCTCTTCCTCCTCTTCTTCATCTTCCTCACCTTCCTCCTCCTTTTTTTTTGCTCTTTCAGCCTTGATCATCCCCCTCCCCCTTTTCTTTTTGTTGAATCAGGCTTTCCTTTAGCTCGGTATTCAGCACTATCCATTTTGTATTTTTCCTTCAGCTTAGCAGCCTTCTTTTCGTAAGGCTGTTTATCATCTGCAGCAGTGTCATTCCACATCTCTCCCAGCTTCTTTAGCACACCACCAATGAATAGGCCAGTATGATCTCCTTTGATTTTTGGGCAATATTTAGAATAGAACAAGAAAAAGGCCGGAGTCCTCTTAAGTGGACTGGGATCCTCGAACTATTCCCCCCCTCCCCAACATTAGGTTTATAGGAATATAGGTTTTCATTTCTTTTTCATAATGGGCCTTATCTGCCTTTGCCATATCTTCAAATTTTGTCTTCTCTTTAGAAGACATGGTTTTCCACCTCTCTGAGCACTTCTTAGAAAACTCAGAGAAGTTGACTGAAGTATTTGGGTGCTTCTTCTTATGATCCTCCCAGCAAGTTTGCACAAAGAATGCATATGATGACATTTAGCCTCTTGGCTTCTTAGGATCTCCTTTACCCATAAATAGTTATCTTTTCTATCTGAGGCACAGAGTTGCCCAATATCAGTCTGGCTCTTACTTGCCCGAGCAATGTCTCTAAGGAACTCAGTGAACTGCAGTGGCTATGAGAGCAGGAGCCAGACACAGCCTCCTCACTCTCTCGGCTCTGTCACAAAGATAATCTTAACATAGCCAGTGAAAGAAGAATTTGTAATTTCCATGTAGGTGACTGTGGGAGATAAAAGTTTAGAATCTGAAAAAAATATGTGGGTATCAGTTATCGATAGGTGAAATTATACATAACAACAGCTCATCAGGAAGAGATAGAAAAAGAATACTTATACTCACAAACTGTGAGTTCTCATAAAACCATCCTATTGTACTGTGCATAAAGAAGTCTTTGAGAAAGCAAAGATAAAACAGAAAGAAGTATTCAAAAGTGAAGATGTGATAAAGGCAGCAATTTGGCAATTTATAAGCTTTACAAAGTTCTCAACCTTAGCCTTTTATTTAAAAAATGTGTTCCAAAGAAAGACTCAGCTATAAAATTTTGGACTATTCCTCATTGTCTAATTTTATACAATGAGTAATGGTTATAATAAATATATAAATTTAAACCTGTGGAGACAACTGTCTATCAAATAATCGGATTTGTATTTAAATCCGCTTGAGTGTAAAATTGTTGAATCTACATTTTGTTAGACATTCAATGTTATTATCAATAGGTGTGGACTTAATCTTTTTTTCCCCCGCCTAGTTGTCTTGAGTTCTCTTAATTCTATTTGTCTCTGTTTAACTTTCCTGGTAGCGTATTCCCTTAAATATTTTTGCATAGAATAATGTAGAAAAATATATAATGACTTTCCTGACAACCTAGTATTACCTGAACAGCCATTTCATTTTGATGAGTTCTTCAATATATGTTTGTCTGGGAATGATTTACTTCTTCCATTTGTAGGATAATGTTGCTGGGTATAGCCCTCTTGGCTGAAATTGCTTTTCTTTCAGTGTTTTAATCTTCCCATTCTTTCTTTTCCTGCATTGTTTCAGCTGAGAGATCCGATGTTAGTGTAAGTAACTTCACATTTCTCTCTTGCCAATTTTAGAATTTTGTCTTTGTCTTTGATTTTTACCAATTTGGCTATGATATGCCTTGGAGAGGATCTTCTTATATCTATTTGTTGTCCTTTGTATCACCTCAGTTTGGATGTCTGCATGCCTCTATAAACTTAGATAAATTTCAGCTAATGTATTATGCAAGATGTTTTCTATGCCTCTACCTGTCTCTTCACCTTCCGGAATACTCATTATGTGGACATTTGGCTATTTAAGGGTGGCTAGAATTTTTGGTGTATTGTCCTCATTTTTTTTAATGGTTATTTTCTATTCTTTTGAAGTGCTTCAACTGAATAGGAGGTTTTGTCTTCAAGGTCAGAGATTTCTTCTGCATGATCTAATATGCTGTTGATATTTTTGAGGGAAGTTTTAACTTTCTGTAATGAATTTGATTGTTTATTTTTAGAAAGATTTTTGCTATAGAGTGTGTGCACTCATCAGAGAGACAGAGGTGAAAAATCACCTCCTGGGGGAATGGCCATGCCATAATCACTACTACTGCATTTTCCTCTTGGGATTTAGAAATGCACACATGGCTGCCTGACGTGAGATTTTTAAGCTGCCAGGACTCAAACTGTGGTCAACTATGTGGAAGTCCGGCAACATAACCATTATACCATCTGATGGTCCCACCTGCAGTGTATTTTTTATCTCCAAAAGTTTTATTTGATTCTTTCTCAGTTTGTCCATTTCCTTACGGAGTTCCTCCGTTGTATCATGGAGGGATTTTCTCATCTCCTGCAATTAGTTCTCTGTTTTCTCTGGCATCAGGTTGAGTATTGTTACAATGAATATTCTGAGTTCTTTGTTTTCTTTTAGAGAGAGATTTTTCTCTATAAGGCACATGCACTCTCCAGAGAGACAGAGAGACAGAAAGTGAGGAATCACCCCCCAGGGGAGATGGGCACACCACAGTCCATTTTCTTCTTGGAATCTTGGGCATGCACGCACATGTGCCTGGAGTGAATTTTAAGCTGCCTCGTCCAGGATTTGAACCATGGTTGACTATGTGGGAGTCCAGTGATGTAACCATTACACCATCTGCTGGTTTCCCCTGAGTTCTTTTTCTGACATTTCTGTTATCTCTTGTATTTTATCCATTTTTGGTGAGAAGTGATCTCCTGAGGGGGGTATGTTCCCTGATTTTCTCTATTTCTTTGGGCTCTGCCCTGATTTTAATCACCTGATGGATATACTCACTTCTTCCAACTTCTTTGTGGTATGTTTCTGTGGCTGTGTACTCTTGCATTTCCCTATGATCTGTGTAAGATCTGTGCCAATTTTCCTCCTCTAAGGTGGATGGAAGTGTGGAATCCAGAGTAGGAGTTTAGGGTTTAGGTATTCAGAAGTGAGTTTCTCTCCTTATATTGATAAGGAAGTTATGGGGAAAGAATTCCTCCAGAGTTCCTATTTTCAGGTGCTTGGTTCTTATATACCCAAACCTAACTGCTTCCAGGTGAATGGAGGTTACAATGAGAGGTAGAATGTAGGGTAGCAGACTAGTTTGTGTGGTATATTTGCATACCTCGTGGGTTGGAGAGTCCCTGCTCCACCACAGCAGGCTGGGTACGGGACCTAGCTGATGAGCTCAAGCCAAGTGGTTTGGTTTGGGCCTGCCTGTTGGTCCTGGATAGGTGAGGGGCAGAATGGCATTAGCACACATGGGACAGCTATGTCTACCTTCTCTCTCTGGGATTGCAGTGTCTCCCTGTTACTCCTTTTTTCCCTGGGTCATAATATTTATTTATTTATTTTAAGAATTATTTTATTTAGCTGATTTTTGGTTTATTTTATTCTTTTCCAGTTCCTGGAGGTGGATTATGAAGTTATTTTTGAAAAATTCTTCTTGTCTTCTTCCTCTTCTTTTATAAACTTTCCTCTTATTTCTGTATCCCAGTTTTTAGTATGTTGTCTTTTAATTTTTATTTGTTTCAAGATATTTCCAATTTTTTTTTTCCCTTAATTTCTTCATTGAACTAGTAGTCAACCAGGAGCAGGTCTTCATTTACATGTCTTTATATGGATTTCATGTTTTCAATGCTCTTCCTGTTACTGATTTTTAGTTTTGTTCTATTGTGGTCAGAAAAGATAATGATATGATTTCTACTTTTCTGAAAAATTTGTGGCCAAATATATGGTCTGTCCTGGAGGATGTTTCATGTACTACTGGGAGACTATATCCTGTAGCTGTTGGAAGAAATATTTTGTTAAGTGTCTTTTAGTTCCGGTTTATGTATAGTATTGTTTCAGTCCAATGTTTGTGTACTGTTTTTTTGTCCAGATGAGTGGTCCAATGCTGAGAGTGAGATGTTAAAGCCTCCTATTATTATTATATTGGAATATATATTCCATTTAGGCCTAATAATACTTCATATATTTGGGTGCTCTGTTATTGGGTGCATATATCTTTACAATAATTATACTTTCTTACTTAACCACTTTTTAGTTATATAATAACCTGCTTTAAGTTTTGAGCTAAAGCCTAATTTATATAATACAACTTTTTTTATATACTCAGGTTTGAATTAAAGACTATTTTACATGATAGACATGTAACAACTTCTGCTTGTTTCCTCTTTGCCTAAAATATCATTTTCATCCCTTTACTTTTAACCTATGTGCATCCTTACCAGTAGAGTGAATTTGTAGCAACATATTGTTGGGTCTTTTAAAAAATTCATTCTCTATATCTTTTGATTAAGGAATTTAATCCTTTTGAAATCTAGGTTATTTTGTTTTGTTTTATTTTTCAAAGAATACTTCATAACAAGGTGAATAACGTATGTTTATCTAACTTTTTTTTTGAGAGGTTTTTGCTATAGGGCATGTGTGCTTGCCAGAAAGACAGAGAGAGACAGAGAGACAGAAAGGGAGAAATCACTCTCCCAGACAGGAAGGCCACGCTGCAATCCCTTCTCCTTCATTTTCTCAGGATCTTGGGAACACATGCACATGTGCCCAGGATGAGTTTAAGCCACCAGGTCTGAGACTCGAACACAGTTGGGTACATGGGAGTCCAGCGACATAGCCATTATGCCAACTGCTGGTTCCTCTAACACGTGATTTTATGTCACTGCAGCTAAAGCAAACATCCTGTTCACTGGGTAAAATGGAGTTGATTTATATGTATACTTCTGTGCAATTTTAAAAAACTAATTATTAATTTCAGAACTCCAGAATTTGAATAGATGCCAGTGTTCTTTTCTTTTATCATATGGGAAAGGAAAATTCCTTTGAAAATCATTTGAAGCCTGGACAATTTTCCATAATTATAATCTTCCAGATCCTTCTGTAGAGTCTTCAAAATTCAGAAGATACAGGGAAACTTTAATTCATCCTTTTAGTGAAGACATTCTAGCTTGCACAATCTCATCAACAAGGATAATGTTAGTGGCAATCACAGAGCAAGAGTGAAGAAGCTGTTTCTTTACCATTCGCTCACCTGTGTTCAAGTCTACACCCACAAGTTGACCTGATTCTGAATGTTCTGCTTAAATTTTTAACTAATTGGGAACCAGCAGTTAGCGTAATGGCTATGTCGCTGGACTCCCACATAGTCGACCGCGGTTCGTGTCCCGGACCTGGTGGCTTAAAACTCACGCCGGGCGCGTGTGCGTGCGTGCCCAAGATCCGGAGAGGAGAATGGAGGAGAAGGGATTGCAGCGTGACCATCCCCCCTGGGGGGTGATTTCTCGCTTTCTGTCTCTATGTCTCTCTCTGTCTGTCTGGCGAGCGCACGCGCCCTACAGCGAAAATCTCTCAAAAAAAAAAAAAATTTAACTAATGTTTCCTGAAGGCCAAAATCAGAATTCTGAGCAAGAACCTGGGGAATAATGAGTAATGCAACTGTAAATGCCTGGACTCCAAGCTGGGCCCTGCCCTTTATACTCGAGTCGTATTTAATCAGGGCTTCTACCATGGCTACTTCTACTGCATCGGCACCCAGAATCACACAGCCATCATCAATAACATTTTTGACAGCCCTTAAGCCATCTCTTATTTCATCTTTGATTTGACTGAGTGTGTGCTTATTTGGTCCTTTGACCAATAATGTAACAGAACAAGGATTGTTATATTTCTCAGTAAAGATGAACTTCTTTTCTCCCAATGTGTACTCATATACAAGTCCTGCATGTTCCAAGCAATCAGGATTTAGGTCATCAAAAGAATTTATAGCTACCCCACCTCATGCAAGCATCAACCACTCCATATTTCTCCTTTTAATTCTGCACAGAGCTCTATGATGCCTTCTTTGGCAAGAGCATCTAAGGAAAAGGGGTCAATTCCCTTTTGATTAATAACAACAAATCCTTTGCTGAATAGCCAGACTTTCTTTTTCAGTTCTATTATTTTTTTAATTCTATCTTCAATGAATTTTGTTTCAGCTTTTACTAGTTTTTTTTCTCTCTTCTGCATTCTTGTGAGTAAAACCAGAATTCACTTCCATTTTTTCATATTCTAACGATACATTGTGTGTGAGGATGTCTGCATCTTCTACTCTTCTTATCAAGATGCTGTGACCCATTGTCCAAACAAGCCCTCTGATTAAGCTTGTATCAGTTTCAGATTTATATTTCATTTCCATGATCTCAACCATGAAGAAGTCAATAGGTTCATCTTGTCTTTTAATGGCTAAAAAGGAATTCACTACAGCCTCTGTTAAGACGTCTGCAAGTTCAGCTGAACTTTAGCACAGAGAGATATTCTGGCCACATCTTTAAGTGTTTCCCTGTCCATTTCTCCACTTCGACTCATTCCAGAAACTGAATGGACTTTTCCTTTGCAGTTTCAAACCCTTTGGTGATTATTCTAGGATGAAGACCTTCAGAAATGTAGAGATCCGCCTTTTTCAGCAGTTCTCCAATGATGAGGAACATCACCAGTTATGTCATCCTGGGCTGTTGCTACTTTTGCTATTAAGGAGGCTGTTGGGGGTTGAATTTGCATTTTGTAAAGCAGCACATTGCCGCCTTTGGTTAGTTTGATGTCACCAGTGCCAGAAACAAGCATCTTCATGGTGCCCTTAGGCCGTAAGTTTGTCCTTAGCATATCCTGCAGCCCCATGCACCATGCTAATGTTGACTGCCAGCACTGCTTAGGCTCAGGCCACCTGGGTCTTGGGGTTGAAAGTCTTCAAGATCACCATACCTGCCTCAGCTGAGAAAGAGGAAGATGCCCAACATGTACAGTGCCCAGAGCCGGCTTGGCGTGGCTGGGAGGCCACACAGTCTAGGTTAATACTTACAGGTAAAGACCTACCCCTGTCATTTGGTTTTAATTGTTTTCTGGTTATTTATTTACTTTTGGTATATCCTTTGTTCCTTTCTTCCTCATTTTTTTGTTTTTGTGGCTTAGTGATTTTCTTCATTGATAGAATTTGATTTATTTTACTTTTTGGTTATGTATCAACTACCAATGAATTTTTTACTTTTTAATTATGGCAATTATTGTCCTTTGTTTCTAGATATAGCACTTCCCTAAGAATTACTTTTAGAGCTGATCTAGTGGTAATGAGTTCTCTTAGTTTTTGTCAAGAAACTATTTCTCCTTCATTTCTAAAAAATAGCTTTGCTGGTATAGTATTCTAGGTTGACTGTTTTCCTCTCAACACTTTGATTATACCATCTCATTCTCTCATGGACTATAAAGTTTTTTTTTTTTTTTCCTGAGCAATCTGCTGTTAGTCTCAAGGTGTGACTTGACACCTTGATCCCTTATGTGTGACTTGACCTTTTTATCTTGCTGTTTTTAGGTTTCTGTTTATCTTTAATGCTTGACAGTATGACTATGATATGACTGAGAGAGGGTCTTTTATTTATTTATTCATTGTAATTTATGATTTGCACATTATCATTACACATCTTTGTAGGCAATAGTATGGACCAGTTGGCATAATGATTTTTTAAAGTATGTACATGATGTATAATAAATAAAGTACATAAATGTATTCACCACCTTCAACGTTTTACATGACATTATGTTGTATGCATTTGAAAGTCACCCTACTGTTTATTTTGGAAGTGTTATTGAATTGTCAATGATGTTATTTACTGTGAAGTAGTTATCAAGGAGAATAAAGTGATTAAAACTTAGGCAACAAAAAGTCTCATAAATTTTTGAGGACAGACTTTTGAAAACAAAGATAATTTTAACAGAAAATGAAAGAAGAATTTGTAATTTTGATCTGAAAAATTGTGGGAAATAAGAGTTTATCATCTGAGAAGATCTGTAGTATCAATCATCGGCCCAGTTAGAGATAGCTAAAATTGTGCATAACAATAACTCATTAGGAATAGATAGGAAAAATTAGACTTTCCTTCACTGTGAGTTCTTATTAGACCACAGTGCTGCATAGTGTATAAAGAAATAAGTCCTCAAAAAAGCAAAACACAAAGCAAAATTGGAAAGAGATGTTTAAAAGTGAAGAAAGACATGGTAAAATCAATGATTTTATAGGCTTTACAGAGTTCTCGATTTTAGCTTTCTTTAAATTAATTCCAAAGAAAGACTCAGCTACTTGTAACATTTTGGACTTTCTGTCTGTTAGCTAGGTGTTATTATTATTATTTTTACAATGAATAATAGTTATGAGATAAATATAAAATGCAATGTGAAACCTGTGGAGACAACTGTCTATTAACTAATTGGTGAATTTATACTTATACTTGCTGTGTGTAAAATAGTTGAGTATGAATTTTTAGCCTTTTAGTTGAGGAATTTAATTCATTTACATCCAATGTTATTATCAATATGTGTGAACTTATTCCTGTCATTTCGTTACTTGTTTTTTTGTGTTTTTTTTGAGAGATTTTCGCTATAGGGCGTGTGCACTGGCCAGAAAGACAAAGAGAGACAGAGAGACAGAAAGCAAGAAATAACTCCCAGGGGGTTGGCCACGTCGCAATCCATTCTCCTCCGTTCTCCTCTCGGGATCTCGGGCATGCATGCACACATGCCCTGCGTGAGTTTAAGCCACTGGGTCTGAGACTTGAACCACTGTCATCTACATGGGAGTCCAGCGACATAGCCATTACGCTAATTGCTGGTCCTATTTGTTTTTGTTGTTGTTTGTTTTCTAATTATTTTGTGTTCTCTTACTTCTGTTTATCTTTCTTTAGTTTTTCTGATGTGACATTTTCTTAAATATTTCTTAAAGAGCTGTTTTGGTTTTGATAAATTCTTCTTCTTTTTTTTTCATTTAGAGAGATATTTTTGCTCTAGGGTATGTGTGCTGTTCAGACAGACAGAGAGAGAAAGCAAGAAATCACTCCCTGTGTGTGTGTGGGGGGTATGCCTACCACAATCCCTTCTCTTCCATTCTCTTCCTGGGATTTTGGTAAAATATGCATGCGTGTCTGGCATGAGTTTTAAGCCTTGGGTCTGGCTCAAACCACAGTCAGCCATGTGGGAATCTAGCACCTTAACCACTATGTTACCTGCTGGCACCATGGTTAATACTTTTAGCATTTATCTGGGAATAATTTTTAAATTTTTTAGAGAGATTTTTGCTATAGGGAGAGACAGAAGAACAGAAAGTAAGAAATTACCCCCTGGGGAGATGACCATCTTACAATTTTTTCTCCTTTGTTCTCTATCAGGATCTTGGGCACACCCACACACACATACAGACACACACACACACACACACACATACACACATACACATACACACACACAGCATGAGTTTTAGGCCACCAGATCCAGGACTCAAACCATGGTCGACTAGGTGGAGTCCAACGACATAACCATTATGCCATCTACAGGTCCTATCTGGGAAATACTTTATTCCTCCTTATTTGAAGAATAATCATGCTGGGTACAGTACTCTTGGATGAAATTATTTTTCTTTCAGAGTTTTATTTATGTTGTCCCATTCTTTCCTTGCCTACATTGTTTAAGTTGAGAGGTCTGGTATTAGTCTAATGGGGTAACCTATTTATAAGTAACATGGCTTTTCTCTCTCTTCATTTTTATTTTTTAATATTTATTTTTAAAGACTTATTTAATCTTATTAATTATTATTTTTTAGAATTTGCTACAAAGCACATGTACTCATGAGAGAGAGAAAGAGAGAAAGCCCCCAGATCCAGGACTCTAACTGCAGTAGATCATGTGGGACTCCAGAGCATTAACCACCATGCCACCTGCAGATCCCTCTTTTGCCATTTTTTAGAATATCATCTTTGTCTTTGATTTTTACCAATTTGGCTATGATAGGCCTTAGAGAGAATCTTCTTATGTTAAATCTATTTGCTGTCTTTTTTGTTTCCTAGATTTCGGCATCCATATGCTGCTCTAAGTTTGGAAAGTTTTCAACTAATATATCCTGAAAGCCTTTCTATGCCTTTACCTGTATCATTGCCTTCTGGAATACATACTATGCAAACATGTGGCCATTTAATGGTGCCTAGGATTTGCTATATGTTATTCTAATTTTTTTGAATTTTAAAGATTTATTTATTTTATGTTCATTCACTGAGCATCATCACAGCATACAAGATATGATTTGCCATCTAGAATACACTGTATAGTGGCTTAATCATACATGTTATCATCAAGTAATTTTCCATTTCTTGTTTTATATAAATATGCATATCTATCTATCTATATGTATGTGTGTGTGTATGTGTATTTCTCACCCTCTGCCATTTTCCACCCTCCTCCCACACTGTCTCTGATATCTACAGTTGCTTTCCATTCCTTTTACCCTCTCCCCCACACACATTTTGTTGATTCACGAAATATCTTAATTAACCTATTTTCAATAGCAAGTTCAGCTGATATATACGTATATGTGAACACGTCTCACTTTAGGCCTGAAACTCTAAGTAGAATAAAAATACTATGAAGTCGCACCTAGCTGATGCTATATAGCTTACTGTGGTCATTAAATAGGTATTTTTTAATATATTTTTTAATTTCAGGAAAGGCAGCTTTAGTCTTAATATATCAAAATAAAAAATTGCTGGGACCAGCAGTTCGCGTAATGGCTAGGTCGCTGGACTCCCTTGTAGTCAACCGTGGTTCAAGTCCCAGACCCGGTGGCTTAAACTCATGCTGGGTGTGTGTGCGTGCGTGCCCAAGATCCTGAGAGGAGAATGGAGAAGGGATGGTGGTGTGGCCATCCCCCCTGGGAAGTGATTTCTCACTTTCTGCCTCTCTGTCTGTCTCTGTCAGTCTGGCGAGCGCACGTGCCCTATAGCAAAAACCTCTCCAAAAAAAAAAATGCTAAGAGTTTTGCTTAAAACTTAAAGCTGGGAAACAGGTTTGGATTCTGTTCAAATAGTAGGTACATGAACTTATTGGCAGCTCAAGACAAGACAAAAATCCTTAAATCTGGAAAACAAAGCATAGAAGAAATCAGTAATGTTTTAGTCAAAATTCATAAGATTCTGGGGACCAGCAGTTAGCGTAATGGCTATGTCGCTGGACTCCCACGTAGTGGATAACGGTTCACGTACTGGACCTGGTGGCTTAAAACTCACGCTGGGCGTGTGTGCGTGCATGCCCAAGATCCTGAGAAGAGAATGAAGGAGAAGGGATTGCAGGTGGCCACCCCCCCGGGGGGTGATTTCTCGCTTTCTGTCTCTCTGTCTCTCTTTGTCTTTCTGGCGAGCGCACACGCCCTATAGCGAAAACCTCTCCAAAAAAAAAAAATTCATAAGATTCTATTTCACTGGTTTACTCTCATGTGCTTTATTGTCTGTTGTGGTCTGATCTTTCCATTTAAATTCTAGAAGATAACACTCAACTCCAGACTTGTCCATACCATCAAGTTGGCCATTTTCTTAGTTGTTTTTAAACTCTTATTTCTGTGGGTCTGACTTTAGTTTTCCTGATACAGCACTCCCTTCGGAATTTCTTGGAAAGCTGGTCTGGTGTTGGCAAATTCTTTTAGGTTTTCTTTGTCTGAGAATGTTCTTGTCTTCTCTTCCCATATGAAGGATAATCTTACCAGGTACAGTATTCTTGGTTGAAATTGTTTTCCCCTTAACACTTTGAATATATTTTTCCATTCTTTTCTTGCTTGCATTGTTTCTGATGAGAGGTCTGCTATTAGCCTGATGAGATATCTTTTGTAGATAACTTGATGTTTCTTTCTTGTCAATCTTAGTATCTTACCTTTGTCTGTGGTTTTGGTCAGTTTGGCTATTATGTGTCTTGAAGAAGATCTGATTCTATTTCGGGCCCTTTGTATTTCTTGGATCTGGATCTCTGAATGCCTCTCTAGGTTTGGAAAGTTTTCTTCTAGTATTTCATGGAATAGATTATCTATATCTTTATTAGTCTCTTAACCTTCTAGGATGCTCATTATCCAGATGTTTGGGTGTTTAATGCTATCTAGTATTTCTCGTATATTATTCTCATCTTTTTGGGCTATTTTCTGAGTCTTCATGGTGGATTTTTCTAGGTCAGTGATTCTGTCTTCTACATCTGAGATTTGATATTCTGTATGACCTATTCTGCTTTTAATTCTTTTAAGGGAGGTTTTGATTTCCTGTATTACAGTCTTCATCTCTAGTAGTTCCATTTGATTCTTTTTGTGTGTATTTCCTCTTTCAGATTTTACAAGAACTTCTTCACCTCCTGGAATTCATCAGCTCTTTTTCCTGTTTCTTCTGGAGTTCATTGTCTCTTGTCCCTTACATTTTTGTAAGCTTTGTCACTATGAATATTCTATATTCCTTATCTGACATTTCTGTGCACTCCATTATACTGTCTGTGGAGGAAGATGAGTTATTCCTTTTTCTTGGAGAGGTATTTTCTTGATTTCTCACCTTTCTTGTATCCCTGCACTGATTTCTGGTCATCTGATGGATTGTACGATCCTTCCTACCTCTTGATGTTCAATCTGAGCATTCAGAGGTGTGCAGAAGGAGGTGATCCGCAATCTGTCTTATGTTCCATTTTTCACCCTTGTGCATCAGATTAAGTGGGAGTTGAGGAACAAAATAGCTTTTAGATGTTTGGATACTGTTCACTTAGACCTGTCTAGATACTCAGTGCATGGAGGCACTCTAGAAATGAATGTGAAGACTGAAGTCTCAGCAGAAAATTTTCATTTTTAGTCTCTGAAAGCAATATTTCACAGTTCAAGTTCAGTAGCCATCTCTGTTATTTTCTCTCTCTCTCTCTTTTTTTTTTTTGGAGAGGTTTTTGCTATAGGGCATGTGCACTCGCCAAATAGAGACAGAGAGACAGAAAGCGAGAAATCACCCCCTAGGGGGGATGGCCACACTACAATCCCTTCTCCATTCTCCTCTCTTGATCTTGGGCATGCACACATATGTGCCCAGCATGAGTTTAAGCTACCAGGTCCGGGATTCAAACCGCAGTCAACTACATGGGAGTATAGTGACATAGCCATTATGCCAACTGCTGGTCCTGAGAAGCCCTTTTTAGTGTTGAGCTAACATGGAGACTTTTAAGATTCTTTGATTTGGTTGTCTATAATTGCTTTCAAATTTTGAAATTTTTTTTTTTATTATTAATTTGTGAAATAGGTTTTTTTATGCCTCCTGTCTCCTCTCACTTCCATAATGTGACTATTTGCTCCCTTAATCATGTCCCTTTAATCTCCTAGGCTTTCTTTATTTTTATTTCTTTTCTTTTCTTTCTTTTTTTATTTTTTGGTCTGATTTCATTATTTCAAATGATGTGTCTGCAAGCTTGGAGAGTCTTCTGCTTGACGGAGTATGCTGTTGATGGTCTCTATTTTGTTTTTAATTTTGCTTATTGAGCTCTTTAGTTCCAAGAAATCAGTTTGGTTCTATTTTATAATATATTTGTTTGTTTAATTTCTTATTCTAATATTGAATTCTTTCCCTTATTCCAATGAATTCTCTCTCTCTCTCTCTTTTTTTTAAAGAGGGTTTTGCTATAGGGCACATGCAGTCACCAGAAAGACAGAGAGAGAGAGAGAGAGAGAGAGCGAGTTAGGATGCAAGAAATCACTCCCCGGGGGGATGGCCATGCTGCAATCCCTTCTCCTCCATTTCCCTCTCGGGATCTCGGGCATGCACACACATGCACCCAGCATGAGTTTAAGCCACCGGGTTCAGGACTTGAACCACAGTCGACTACATGGGAGTCCAGTGACATAGCCATTACGCTTGCTGCTGGTCCCCTCCAATCAATTATCTATCTGTATTCTCTGATATCTCACTGACTGTAAGAGCATTATTTTGTTTTTACTTTCTGACAGTTTAGTCTTTGGGGTCTGAAACTGGAGTATTATTATGTTCCTTTGGTTGTGTCATGTTGCCTTTCTTCTTGTATCCCTACATTTGTACTTGTGCATTTTGGTAGCACAATTGCTTCCATTAGTTTTATTGTATCACTTTTATGGTGAAAGACTTTGTTCTGGAGATTGGCCCTAAGATGTTGATTACATGGAGTGCATTGACTTTTGTCTTGAGTGATTTCAGTAGCTTAGTCTCTATATGGTTTCTTCATCTATATTCTACATCAGCACTGTCCACAAATGTCTCAGTGATCTGGGATGGTCCTGCTTCTGGGATCCAGATTCTGTGTAACCTAGGTAAATGGGATCATTCCTGGTATTGGTATGTGGCTGAATGAAGGGTGTCTTGTTGGACCATGGGTGTGTAGAGCTGCTACTAAGGCTAGCATGCAGTTAGGTATAGGGCAACCACCCTGTCTCTGCATGTTCTATTGGGCTGAGTTGCTACCAGAATTGGCAGGGTACATAGCCACTGACCTGTCTCAACGGTCTTCAGATAGGCAGAGCTGCTACTGGTGCTGGCACTTGGCTGAAGGTGGAGCTTCCAGCCTCTCTCCCTGAATCATAGGTGAATGGAGCCAGGTCAGTCTTAGTGCACTGGATGTGCACTGGCCTGTCTCTGTGAGCCTCAGGTGCACTAGGTCACTAGTGGTGATTGTGTGCAGAGAGTGTGGCTGCCAGTCTCTATCAGTCCCAGGTGGACAGGGTCATTACTAGCATTTGTGTGTGGCTAGGCGTGGAACAGCCTGCCTGTTTCTGCAGGCGCCAGAATTCATCCTTAACTGTTTATAGTCTTTCAAGAATGCTCTGTTGTTTTATATCATGTAACCTTCATAAATTATGTTTCTTCTGCCTGGAAATTCTTTCCACTCCAGCCTCATTGTTAAATTCTGACAGACTATTAGTAGCAATATAAATTAGTATAGCCACTATGGAAAATAGTGTGGATGTTCCCTAAAAATATTTTAAAATAGAGCTATCATATGATTCAACAATCGCACTTATAGATATATAGCCAAAGGAAATAAAATCAGTATCTCCAAAAGATATCTATCTACCATATTTATTGTAGCATCATTCACAACAACCAAGATGTGAAAACAATGTAAATGTTCATTGGTGAATGAGTGATTTTTTTAAAAAAAGTAGTGATATAGATATATACATTCAGTGTACACAGGCACACAATTATTCACAATATTTTTCAGTCTTAAAAAATAAGAAGAAACTGTCCATTGTTATAATATGGGTAAATCTAAAGAATAGTATGCTAGGTGACATAAATCAGGTACCAGGAGACAAGTATTGCTTTTTTTTTTGGAAAGGTTTTTGCTATAGGTTACGTGCGCTCACCAGACAGATAGAGAGAGACAGAGAGACAGAAAGCGAGAAATCACCCCCCAGGGGGGATGGCCATGCTGCAATCCTTTCTCCTCCATTCTCCTCTCGAGATCTTGGGTACGCATGCACACGCACCTGGCGTGAGTTTAAGCCACCGGATTCGAGACTTGAGCCATGGTCGACTACGTGGGAGTCCAGTGACATAGCCATTATGCTAACTGCTGGTCCCAAGTATTGCTTTATCTTATTTATATTTTGGATCTATAAAAGTTGAACTCAAAGAAACAAAGTATATTGATGATTACCAGAGCCTGGGGGGATGGAAGAAATGAGAGGCTGATTGAAAGATAAAAAGTATCATTTTTACAAGATAAATACATTCTGTATATCTAAGTTCAGCATGGTGACTACAGTTAAGGATATGTTAATTAGCTTGATTGTGATACTCATTTCACAATGTATGCATATATTAAAACATCACATTGTAAATCTTACTATACACTTTAAAATTTTTAAAATGTTATAGTTTTAGAGAGAGATTTTTGTTATAGGGCTTGTGTGCTCACCAGAGAGACAGAGACAGAAAATGAGAATTCACCCCCCCACCCCTGAGGGGGGAAGGTGTGGCCACACTGCAATCCCTTCTCCTCTATTCTCCTCTTAGAATTCTGGGCATGTATGCACACACGTTGAGTGTGAGTTTTAGCTGTCGGGTCCAGGACTTGAACTGTGGTCAATAAAGCTGGAGAAAAAGGGCTGAGTTCATCCTCTGTAAAACATTCTATGGTCCCTGCCAATAAATACCTGGATGAATAAATACACAATAAAGGCATTATGAGTTTATTTTAGTTTATTGAATTTGAGTAGATAAATAAATGTAAGACTATCTTACATAAATACTGTAACATAGTCTAGTTTAGTGGATAAGCATCTGATATTTTAAATGGACACATCTGGGTTTGTGTCTCCGTTTTACCATTAACTCTGACATCACATTTGATTTTGGCTAAGTTATTTGACTTCTATAAATCTCAATTTTCTTATCTTACAATGAAGGCAAGGAATGTACAGTTTGCACCAGTTTCCCCTTTTCATAGACTTGTTGAGAGAAAGGCTTATTTTTGTTACTATGGTTAAAGTGCTTAGAACATTTCTTAGACCATAATACATCCAGTTTTAAAACCCATGCTATTTTCATTAATTTATACTACTTAAATAAACTATGCTTGATAAATATTTGTTGCTGAAAAAGCGATAGTGATGGTGATGGTAAGAGTTATGCTCACAGCTATTTTAGCTAGAACTCAGTCCTCAAAGAAACTACCATAGCCTTACTTTTCTAATGAAAGTATCAGGAAAAATCCAATTACCTGATCATAAGCCAAATGTCAAGTTTTCCCATCCATCCTTTGAGAGGTGCCTTATTGGAAATGACTGCCCTTTCATGAAATACACTTCTATGCTACAATTTCTTTATTTTAAAATGTTTTTCAGCTGTGTGAAAAATTTAAATGGCTGAAATCTGTAGACCATAAATGCTTTGAGCTCTAGTTCTGAGTGTTATTCATTTTCCATGAATACCTTAACACCTAGTAGCTATATGGACACAATGAGATGAAAAATATGTGATGATTTAAGTAAAGAGCCCTAGATATAAAATTCTTAGGATATTCTCAAGAGCATATGATTAGTGAATGCACAGAGCCTTGAAAAATATACTTCTTCATAAAGGAAATAAAATTTCTTTGCTGGTTTAAAAATACCATCTCATTTTTAAAATAAACCCTAGGACCTCAGATGTTCTATTTTCCTCTTGAAATGAACAAGTTGCTACAAAAATTAAAAATGATTATGTTCATTTATAAAATGTATTTGACTACACTGACCATGCATGATTTATACCAAGAACTATCAAAATTGACTTTGCCTCTTCTCTGGCCAGCAAACCAGAAGAATTTGCCAAGATGAGTCTTATCATTGTGTTATATGAATGTTATATAAAATTTACTATAGAAATGACCTAAAATACCATTGACCTGGGCACGGAATTTCAAAATATGGTGTATTAATTAAATTCAGGTAAGCATTTGTCTACTGTCTAAAAAGTAGGGCACTTGTCTTGCACCTTTATGGTTGGCTAGAGTCCCATGGGCTAGAGATGATGGATTATATTTTTGCAAACCAGTTGAGTCTACTTTTCTAGCATATCATACCACTGGGAGCTTGAACCATGTGAGTGGTATAACCAAGGTAATTGGCTTTTATACCTCTGAGAGACATTCATTCCCTTCTCTGGTATTCATCCCACTTGTGCACATATTTTCCAATTTAGATCCCAATTCTTTTTCTTCTCATTATGTTCTGATTATCTGGACATTTTATCTTTCAGTCTTTTCTTCCATTCTTGCTCAAAGGCTTATGTTATAATGATCAGATTAGGTCAATTTTCAACAGAAGTGTTTCTGTACCTAATACCATTTCTTACTAAAGTGTTAATAGCAGAGAGAACTAGATCCTTCATTTTTGCCTTTCAGTTATTCTTGCATCTTTGAATAACTGGAGTTTCTATTATGTAGATTTTTTGCTTTCATTCATTTATTCAATGTTTCATCCTTCACAAATAATTATGTTGCATGTCCTATGCTAGACATTCTGTAGGAGACTTAAAAATACACATTGATATATGAGAAAGAAAACCTGGTTAATTGTTTCCCTTTATGGGCCCGTCTTCCCATTACACTGTAAATATGAAGTCAGAGACTCTATTTGTTTTGTACACGCTCAAGTGTCCTGCTCCTGATACTGTCACCATCTCTTAGTAAATAATATGTTGATATATTGATTGAATAACTCAAAGTTCCATGGAGAACCTTTTTTTTTTGGATAAAGGGTCTTGCTATGTTGCCCAGACCAGCCTCAAGCTTTTGATGTTCCTGCTTCTGCTTCCCAAGTCATTGGAATTATAGGTGTACCATACCACTGTACCTCACTAGTATTACTCAGTTTTATATATCTTAAAGAACTGAGAATGGAAGGCTGTAACTTATTAGGAAGAAGGATAATTTTGCCTAAAAATGAAAATAATCTTATCTATACTTATTTTTAAACCCCACAGCTATCTTCAGTGAAATACTTAGAAAATAATATGAAAGCTGGTGTGTCTTAGTCATCAACTGATAAAACCCCTCCTTCCCTTTCTTTTGATGCTGGGAAAATTAAAAAGATCACCCAAGTCAACTCCTTTCATTGTTACACAACAGATCTGAGACATACAACTGGTTTTTAAAGTGCCAGATCTTTGAATATCTTACTACAGTATAGAATACTATGTGAGGAGCACCTCAAGGTAGTGATTCTGTGTTTTATAGTTGAGGTTTAAACACCAAGGTGAAATGACATCATCCTAAATAAAGATCTTAACCCCAAGAGAGTTTCTTAAGCAAATCATGATAATCAAATGAGGCAGATGTTAGTTGGCATCACTTTCTAGAAAAAAATAACTTGAGTTGGCTGAGTCCTAGAGCTTATCCTTGTCTCTTGCATGAAAATGTTGCATGAAAATGTGTTGGAGCTTTGACATGTGTGGCAACCAATCCTCAAAAGAGTGAATCACACCTCCTCCTACTCTGCAACTGTTAGTTCTGGCTTCTGGCAAAAGGTTGGAAACACTGCTGTCACGTGGCTTGGCTTGCTGGGAGAGAAGAGGCCATGAGCCAGGAGAAAGAGATACTAGAAGAAAGTCAGAAAGAATATGGGACTAAAAGAGGGTAAAAATGGAGCCTCCAGAGATGGAATCTAACCTTTGGACCCAGAATCAAAGAAGAACTCAGGCTTATCTGGAACATTTTCTAGTATCTACCAATGTTAATTCCTATAAAGAGAAAATGAAGGTACAATTTTGGGATATAATGAAGGTATAATGTTGAAATAATGGGGTTTTAGAGTGGGCTGCATTATAAGGGTGGCCGATAAGGGAGAACAGGAACAGGGCAGGTAAATCAGTTCTAGACAGAAGATTGAGACATAAGGTACAATCTTTTAGAGAATAGAGCTTAGGGTTGACTTTTGTTGTATGGTCTCTTGAGAGCGACTGGTTATTTCTTTGCTGACCAGAGGCATAAACTCATTCTATTCATGGTGCTTATAGGGCATATTATTATGCTACAGTTATCAGATTGTAGGGTAGGCTTGCGCAGGGGTATTCATTCCAAATAGCTGTAAAAACTAGGGTATTGTGGCAACTGACTACAGCTTAAACTAGAATCGTGAAACATTTTAGAGTGAGGCTACCATGACTACTGACTTATGAGGTCACCAGAGTTGTGATCTTGAGAGAAGTCAGGAATTTTTGAAAATGTAATTTTATTCTTATTTCATAGGTGAGGACACGGAGCCTCAGAATCACACATGGGTACTTAGTCATACCAGTAGTGAACCAGGGAGGGACTCAGCTCAGGTTTTCTAAGCCCCCATTCTGAGTTTCTCTTCCTAGATCATGCCATTTCATTCCAGTGTAGACTGTGTATTGCTCTGACTGATATTGGGAGGGACAATGTTTGTCTTGGTCACTAATCTATCCACAGTGCTCATTCTGATGCCTGGCGTGTGGCAGACTCTCAATATATCTGTTGAAAGAAAGAATAACAAACAGGGTTAGATGTTTAGTGATGGTGTGAAGATTATAAAGATAGAAATTAGGGTCAGGAGGTGTGTGGTGGTTAAGGCATTAGATCCCACATGGCTGATTCCATGGTTCAAGTCCTAGACTTGGTGGCTTGAAAAACATGTAGGATATATGTATGCATGCCCCAGATCCCAAGAGGACAGTGGAAGAGAAGGGATTGCTATTTGGCTATCCCCCTTCGGGGTGACTTCTCACCTTCCCCCTCTCTCTGCCCCTCTCCAGTACAAATGCCCTGTGGTAAAATCTGGAATAAAAAAAATAGGAGTTGGATATTTGCCTCAGAGATAGTGCCTTATTTTTAATTTAAAAATTCTTTCACCAATGTTGGCTTCCTGATCTTTTCTAATCCAGAGTTCAGTAAGTACTTGCCTTAAATTTTGGATGAAAAACTACCCCATATTAAACCACATCATGAATTAATTTTATCCTTCCTATTTTAAATACCACTGGTACAGAACACATATCAGTCAATAATATATTTTTTCCCTCCTTTTCTCATCCTGTTTCACAGTGAAATAGAATGCTAACTTTATTTTACTAATACCTTTCTCTTATTTTGCATATTCCTTACTATTATTGTATAATAATATTTTTGGCATTTTAAAGTTGTTCTCATTGTATTGAGGTCTCCTTGGGAAATGGCAGCCTACTTCCTATTTCTCCTACAGTGCTCATGACACAAGTAAGTACTTAATTGGCTTTTAATATGTACTGGCTGATAGAGTAATTTTCCAAAAAGAAAGTTAATTGTTCTCCTTAATTTTGTTCTTGTCTGTCATTGCATAAAAGTTACACATGCTGGGCTAGTGGTGGTGTGGTGGTTAAGGCAGTTGAATCCCACATAGCCCACTTTGGTTCAAGTCCAGGACCCAGTGGCTTGAAAAACTGGGAACATGCATGTATGCCCCAAATCTTGAAAGGAGCATAGAGAAGAAGGAATTGTGGAATGGCCATCTACCCTGATCCGGAAGGGGTGATTTCTTACTCCCTCTCCCCTACTCTGTTTCTCTCTGGTGAGTGAACATGCCATGTAGGAAAACAAAAATAACAACAACAAAAAAGAGGTTGTACATGCCATAGAAGTACAACTTTGCATTTTGTGGAAAGAATCTAGTTTTCATAACTAGATTTTCACTCTTGCCTGGCACTTAAATAGCAGTTGGACTTTAAGTTTTATAGAACTCATAGCCTCAATTTTATAATCTTTGAATTAAAATAAATGATTATTAATAAATGATAAATAAATTCTTATCTCAAGTTATCATGATATTACAGGAACTAAGGGATGAGAGACTACTAGAAAGCTTTAATAACAGAGAATAGAACAGGCATTTCTCTTTCTTCTACTCTACTTTTAAATAATATTCCATGGAAATATGAGTTTTAATCTTAGCTACTACATTTATAGGGTATATAATTCTGGACAAGTGACTCAACCTCTCCAAATTCAGTTTTCTAAAAAATGAGATCAAGAGAGAGGATCAAACAAAATAGTTAATGAGAATTCATTTTGTGAACTATAAATCCTTACACAAATGAAAGATACTTTCTACTATTTATATTTGACTGATTATGATAAGGCACTAAGAAAGGAAATTGTGATTTTTGTTTTCTTTCTTCTTTCAGTAGAAAACAACTTGCCCAGTGGCTTAATAGAAATATTATATATAATATGGTTTAATTTTTTGCAGCAAATACCAGCCCCCATCTTTTATTGAGAGATTTTTTTTTTTTTTTGCCATAGGGCATTTACCAGGGAGCAGGAGAGAGAGAGACAAAGAAACAGAACGCTAGAAATCACCTCCCAGAGGGGAGGGCTGCACCAGAGTCCCTTATGTTCTATTCTCTGGATTTTGGGCATACATGCATACATGTCTGGCATGAGTTTTAAGCCACTGTGTCCACAGCTCAAACCATGGTTGACTTCATGGGAGTCCAGCAATGTAATGAATACACCATCTGGGGATCCCTAGCCACCATTATTTGCTACTAGATATACTGTCAGTCTATTGACATTTTTCAAGAGCCACTTTTTACTTCTTTTCATTGTGTCTTCTGAAAATGATTTTTGTAGCTGATTCACAGTAATCGCCACATTATAAGAGCTAAGAGACATCAAACATATTATCAAACATATATTTGTGAGGTTTAACTTCAAGAATAGAATGACCAATGCTCTTAGTAGTCAGTCACAAGAAACATGAAAAGGGAATGGATATCCCTCTTTTCTTAAGGCATTATAAGGAAGACTTGTCCAGAATGCAAATGCAAGGTTAGTATTAGGCTTATCTCTTTTTGAATTCAAATGGCAATGTGAATATTTGGCTTCTATTCATTGAACTTCCAGAACCTCCTTAGCAAGATTTATCTTTTCATATGAGAGCATTAATCAAGAAAATTCCATCACAACTGTTGCCACACATTTCTTGCCATGTGCTGTGTAGTTAGTTTACCGAGAGCCTACTTCAAAGGACTATAATTTCAGTATTTCATCACTTCAGCATTTCATCTGTCATTCTGGCAATATTTGATGCCTCTTTTATCCTTCAGTTTTTTTTCCCTCCATATAAACTATTAATATATATGAAAATGCATGTGTCTCTCTTAGACTCTCATTACCATCATGCCTGCACTGCTAGTTTTTCATGAAGCCTGCAGTAAATTCAGCATGGATAGTCTAAGTAAGTTATGGAAAAGCCAAATGTGATTGGACAGATTCATAAAATGTAGCCAGACCGTACACTACTGAATATATATTTTTCTCTCCTTCCTCGACACCCACATACAAGGCGGTGCAGTGTGTTTGCATATATATATATATGTTGTATGGGAGAAGTCTTGGCCACGCATAAATAAGTTGGTAAAGTCCAGGAGTCACAAAGCACTTACCAGGCATTGAGTTGCAGCTCATGAATCAGCCTGAGCTAGCTATAAATAATCAACCATGTACTCATTACTGTGCTGGTTATGGACCTTTTCCAGTGATTGGTTTTTAATCTAAAAATAGGGGCAGTGGGCTGTTTCAAATATTTCATTTACCTTTTGGAGTAAATGTCTATAATCAGCTACTCCCTTTTTCTTCTTCTTCAATCAAGACTCATTGTTAATGCATAATGGCTAGGGAAATAGTTGGGTACAGGATTTCTAAGTTGTAATTTCACCTTAGATGCCAGAGCACAATTCCTTATGTGATCATGCATTAATGATTTATCATCTTATGTTCCTATTGTCTAATTTTCTGAAATGAATTTGTAATTCTGTCTTAAAATTAATCTTGGGTTGTTGGTTGGTTTATTTTCTAGGCACTCATTCAATTTTTCATGATTCTTAACTTGTCCTTTCTGGTGTAGTATAGTTGTCAGAACTCTTTTGGTTGCAAGTGACAGAAATGCAATTTGAATTGGGTTAAGTAAAAGAGAATTGATTGACTTACATGCTTCCTTGTTGCTTCAACCAACAGGGATTTAGAGAACAGACACCAGGTCTCTTTTTCTTAAAAAGGAGAATCATATTTATTTCTCTTAAAATTTTCCTTTTATGGACTCTAACAGGTCTTTCGGTGGGTTCTCCAGAGCTTTTATTTTAGATTATCCAGGCTATCTAAACCCTTCATAGGAGAACTTTCAGGTAGAAGAAACAGATTGTAGTAGGAGAAAGATTTTCCTTGCTTCCTGCTGTGGGAGGAAACAAACCATCCTTCCATGTTATGTCAAACACTTGTCTGGCTTAAATTGGTTAAGATTATTAGGTATGGTTTGTAAGGGATAAAATGTACTCTTCCACCAAGTTTAATACAATCAAAATAATGAATATTCTAATGGATATACCAGTTTCACAAGACAGAATTGATTTAGAATTTCAGAATTATGTTTCAGACTTCCTTTTTTTCCAGACTAATTCTAAAAGTCTTTGATAGATATCATTTGATGAAAATAGTAATTTTAGTGGCTCATGTACATTCATATTCCCTGTTATGCTTTTTCCCTTCCCATGCCATTTCCTTTTCTATTTTCTATTTTATGTTTTTGGGTTTTTTTTTTTTTTTTTTGAGAGGTTTTTGCTATAGGGCGCATGCGCTTTCCAGACAGACAGACAGAGACATAGAGACAGAAAGCGAGAAATCACCCCCCAGGGGGGATGGTCACGCCGCAATCCCTTCTCCTCCATTCTCCTCTCCGGATCTTGGGCACGCTCCCGCCGTGAGTTTTAAGCCACCGGGTCTGGGAAGCGAACCGCGGTCGACTACATGGGAGTCCAGCGACATAGCCATTACGCTAACTGCTGGTTCCCAATATTTTATGTTATTTTTAAGAAAATAATTATTTTATCGGGAACCAGCAGTTAGCGTAATGGCTATGTCGCTGGACTCCCATCTTTCCAAAAAAAAAAATTTTATTTTATTTAACTTTATTTATTTATTTATTTATTTATTTATTTATTTATTTATTTTAATTTGAAGAGAGACAGAGTGAAAGAGAGAGGGAAAGCGAGAAAGCAAGCCACCAAGTCCGAGACTCGGAACTGCGGTTAGCCATATGGGAGTTCAAGCACCCTTAACCACCACTACACCTGCTGGCCCCTATAGTTTATTTCTTAATACATTCAACCAGTGTATATCATTACAGCATGCAAAATGAATTTTCCCAGCCTGAATACACTGCATATTAGTCCAGTTAAAGATATTATCATACACATTATCATCAGAAAATTTTCAATTTTTGTGCCCCTAAGTGTTTTGCTTCTTTCTTTTTCCCCTTGGTTCCCTTCTTCTCACCCTCCCCCATTTCTTACCCTCCTCCCACACTGTCTCTAGTATACACAATTGTTCTCCATACTTTTATATCTTCTAATCTTTTAGTTCTGCCATAGAGTACAGACATTTGGTATATATTCAGTGGTGATATAAAATGCCTCTCATACTGCTTGCTTTGCTTAGCAGTAAATCTTTCATATTCTTCCACTTTTTATCAAATGCCAGAGCCTTGTTGCTTTTTATGGCTGAGTAGTATTCCATAGTGTATATGCGCCACACTTTTTCAACCCATTCATGTGTTCATGGACATTTGGGTTGATTCTATGTCTTAGCAATTGTGAATAATGCCACAATAAACATGAATGTGCAAGTACTTTTCCAGCTGAGTATATTCCTGAGTGGAATTACTGGATCATATAGTAGTTCTATTTGTAGGTATTTGAGGAACCTCCATATTGTTCTTCACAGTGGCTGTACTAATTTATATTCCCACCAACAATGTAGGAGAGTTCCCTTTTCACTACAGCCTCACCAGCATCTTTTGTTCTCTGTTTTTAAAATTTTAGTCATTCTGACTGGGGTTAGGTGGTATCTCATTGTGATTTAGATTTGTATCTCCCTTATGATAAGGGGCATTGAGCATTTCTTCATATGCTATCTGACCGGTTATATATCTTCTTTCAAAAGTTGTCTATTCAGCTCATTTCCCTATCTTTTAATTGAGGTGATGATTTTGTTTTGTGTAAGCTACTTAAGTCTCTGTGCATTCTGGTTATCAGATTCTTATCTGAGGCATAGTTTGCAAATATATTCTCCCATTCTGAGTGTTGCTGATTCACTCTAATCATTGTTTCTTTTGCTGAGGAAGTCGCACTTGTCTATTTTAGGATTATTGTCTGTGCTCTGAAGATCTTAAGAAGTCCTTGCCTACTCCAATGTCTCTAAGAGTTTCCCCTGTGTTTTCCACCAGTAGTTTTATAGTTTCAAGTCTTAGGCTTAGTTCTTTGATCCATTTTGAGTTTATTTTGTTAACGGTGAGAGATAGAGGTCCAGTTTCATCTTTCCGCAGATGGATACCCAGTTTTTCCAGCACCTTGCTGAAGAGATTTTCTTTTTTCCCACTGCATTGACTGATGCCTTTTATCAAAAATCAGTTGGCTTTATGTTTTGGGGTTTATTTCTGGGGTGTCTATTCTGTTCCATTTGTCCACATCCTTGTTTTTGTGCCAATATCATTATATTTTGAATATCGTGGCTTTAATAATATATTTTGGTGTCAGGTTGTGAGATGCCTTCTATTCTACTCTTCTTGTGCAGGATTGCTTTGGCAATCTGGGGTCATTTGTGATTCTAGACAAATTCTATTCACGTTTCCTTCTGTACCTGGTATCTTTATATTAGTCTAAATAATGATGGGAGATACCTGGGGGATGTGTAATGAACTGGTGGAGCAGACTGCCGGAAGACTATTTGGATGGGCCCAGTTGCATGAGGTTTCCATTTTTTTTCCTCTTTCTGGCTAGAGAAGACTGAGAAGTATCTATTTGAAATGGGAGTCAAGAAAGTGAAAGAATGAGGATTACAATATATATATAGTTTTTTTCCCCACATTAATGCTTGGGCCTGGAACTTCAGAGAGAGAGAGGGAATACAGATGAAAGCCTAAGGGGCTCTTTTCTTGAGACACTCTGGGAGACATATTGTGTGCACTTTACTAATTCAGTCCTCTTATGGTAAATGATTATCAAAAAGCAAGAAGTACAGCCTCTCCACTTCTGTAAAAAGCACTGTAAAAGTTTCCACACAAAGTTTCAGAGCATTGAGATTTTTGAGGAAAATTAGTATCATTTGGTTCTCAAGATTTTACAAGCAGCTTTGCAAGCAACAGGAGGCGGTATCTTTTTATAAATATCAAAGTCTTCATGGTGAGCTGCTACATTGAATTTACTAAAATGTCTCCATGTTATTTCCCCAATAGCAGATATTGGTGACTGGGATAAGAGTGGAAAGAATCTGTTGGAACCTACTTGGTAATAGAATTATTCATGAACTCCCATAAGACACATATGAGCAACTTCTAGGAAGTACTGAGTAAGACCTGAGATCCTATGTGAACAATGTAAGCCAACAGTCAATGAAGTGAGAGTTATTACTCTTTTTTTTTTTTTGAAGAGAGTTTTTTGCTATAGGGTGCATGTGTTTGCTGGAGAGTCTGAGACAGAGAGACTAAAAGTGAGAAATCGCCCCCTGGGGGGATGGCCACATTGCAATCTCTTCCCCTATGTTCTCCTTTGGAGATTTTTGGGTGTACACACACATGCATCTGTGTGTTTTAAGCCACTGAGTCCAGGACTTGAACCACAGTTGACTACATGGGAGTCCAGCGTTGAAACCATTATGCTATTTGCTGACCCTGAGAGTTTATTTATGCAAGGATTTTGACTTCATGGTTCTCATAAGGAGATATTATGAAATTTGAAGGAAATATCTTGAGAGCAAAGACTTTAAATAAATGCAGAATTCCTATTGCCATCTTATTTCTCAGATTAATTTTGTGATACAATAATATAATTAGAGAAATCTCATCTGACAACAGCTGGTCTTGAATATAAGTGCATATACATATCTAATACATACATACATATATATGTACACATACACACATATATAGTGTATGTATATATTGTGTGTGTGTATCTATATACACACACACTATATATATATGGATATATATATTGGATATATATGGATATATATATATACACACACACACACAATATATATATATCCATTTTATGTGTATATATATGTCTATTTGAGGAGAGGAAGAGAGGGAGAGAGAATGCGAAAGAGAGGCAATTGATTTTAAAGAATGATTGACCATAAAATAATGGGAAATGCATGGTATTTTGATATACTTTTATCTTTTTATTTACTATTTCTTAGAGGCACATGATTTACATAATCATAGATGTTGGGAAATATTGCTGTTTAGTAGATGTACATTATAGTTAACTTTTGATTTTCTGTATGGGAGATAAGCTATGTGTACTCTAAGAAATATTGTCTCATTCCTTGGAATGTATAGTGAGGTGAATCATGTGTCTAACATCTTCACAAGGCTAGGATTTGGGAAGAGCAGGCTATTTTTGCTATTTTACCACTGAGCTGAGTTAAGGCCATTGTTTCTAACAAGTACCTAAATCCTTTCCTTTTTAAGAGAGAATTATTAATACAAAACTGATAGCATGAGTATACTGCATAGCTTTATTTACTTTACCTAGTTCAGAATATTTAATTTCACTCCGTAGAAGTACTTGATTTGTTGTACCAATCTATCTCATAGTAGCTCTTTCCAACACATTCTTGGTTCCAATTTAGTCCACCCATTACCTAAGTCACATTTGAAGCCTAACTGTTACACAGTCTTAACAATGTCATCTTCATTATTTATTTACTATGGAACCTCTAAGAGAACATGATATTTTTGCTGTGGTTGCCTGAAGTTTGTGTTTGGACACACTGAACTAGTTTCTACTTCATTGACTGTGGCTTACATTTATGTGAAAAAAAATTTTGGGTAAAATATTTCAAAGATTTATTAAACAGCCAAGACAAAGCCTTCCTTTCTTAAAGGACATCCTCTAGGAATAGTAATATTTATGCTTTAGCTTATTCTCCTTTCTTTCTTAGTAGTACGCTGACAACCATGAGAAATGTGTTTTCTTTAGAAGGATCAGATGTCATTCTTCTCAAGTCATCAGAGCCACCTCCTGCAGAAATTTGGCTCCTTCGCTTACTTTGAATTTCCCATTGATATTTCATTTAACCATAACTAGGTCAAGCAAAGCAGACTGGGTCTAGACAGGGTTTCATTTTTTCCCTCCTTGGCATGCCTACCTTAAAACTTTTCATTAAAGGTTATTCCCAAGCCTTCTCTTGTCTCTTCAAACCTAAAATCATATGTGTCTTTTAAGAGATGTAAAAATAAATAGGAGGAATGAAGGAAAATGCATTTAGTGAAGTTTGGAAGTCATTCAAAGATGGAAAACTCGACACAAGAAACCAAAACCTATCTTCCTATACTCAGAGATTTTTGCTCATGATAAAATGTGGCTTCCTGTTTATAAAACTAATTTGAGTGCTTAGAAATCAACTTGGTTATCAGAGGACTCTTGCCAAACAGTCTTTTAAGCAATGACAATTCAAGTAATTAAAATATATAGTCACAGAAAAATCTTATTTAAATACGAGCCTGGAATATTGAAATATTACTTGGTGAAATATATTTGAATAAACTATTCCTAGTGAGACATGCATCATTTTAGCAGACTTTAACAGATATTAAAATTATTAAGACATTTTATTTTTAATAGTTTTTAACAATAGTTTTTGTCTGACTTATTGCTTAATGTTTAGAATAATTAAACTTTTGTGAGAGCAACATATAATTGTGCATGATGAGTGCAACACAGGTGTTAGAAGGTGCAAGCAGATTTTTACTTTCTTAAGAGAGAAAGAGAGAGAGAGTTTTGACAGGGTATCCCTGCATTGGAATCCTCATGCCCCAACCTCCCAGTTAGCTAGGACTACAAATGCTGTGTGTCCAGCCTGTTTAAGTTGGTCCAGGAACCAAACTTCAGTCTCTCATCCTTCCCTAGTCTTAAATATACACCACAACTGGGTCAGCAGATCCTTTCTAAGTCACCCCATGACAGACTCAAAGCAATGAAATAGGGCACATGTGTTTAATGTTATATGTAAAAATCATAGATTTAATGTAAAAAAAGATATAAATAAATGCATGTGATTGCCAATATTCATAAATTTACAAATGTGGTTTACCTGTAATGTTTTTATATTCTTAGGCTAGAGTAATCATGGGGAAACCAGAAACCACATTTCAGCTGATGTCTGGAAGAGAGCATACCTAAACATTTCACAGAAGATAGCTGTCCTTCTAGGGACAGACAAAGGGCTTTTGGGATGTTAGGAGAGCTCAGTGTGTCAGGATAATCAGGGTACACGAAGACATAAGTGTTCTAGATACCTGAGGGTCCACCTATCTTTGTCCAGTTTCATGCTTTTCATAGGGCAGAATGATTTCCTAATTATTGATTGGGGTCCCAGGGCAACCAAGACCATGGGAGCAATGGGAGTGATGGTAAGTGGGATCTTGCACGCTCCTATTAGAAAGAAAATCCATCTCCTGCCTCAACCTTATTTCTTCACCCTGCTCCATTCATATTTTTTCCCTGAACCTACCTATTTATCCTTTAAAAATAGTTATCAATTGTATAAAGATAACCTGGGTGCCAAGAGGTGATGTGGTGGTTAAAGCACTGGACTGCCATGAGGCTGACCACAGTTTGAGTCCCTGGAGGCTTTAAAATCACTCCAGGTATGTGAGCATGTGTGCCTAGAATCCCAAGAGGAGAATGGAGGAGAAGGGATTGTGGCATGGCCATCCCCTCTGGGGATGATGATTTCTCACTTTCCTTCTCTCAGGTGAGCATATGTGCCCTATGACAAACAAACAAACAACAACAACAACAAAAAAAAAACACCAGGAAAAAAAAGGTAACCGGTATTCTCCTTCTGGAAGAGTGAAACAAGTTATAAGAAAATGATATCACAAATAGTTAAAGTAATTATGGGACTATGACCTTAGGCCAATATTTAAAAACATTTTTTTGTATATTCACAGGGTTATGCAACATCATCACAATGTACTTTAGAATATTTTCATCCTTCATTAAGAAATCCTGTCCTCATTAGCAGTCATCCCCCATTCCTATACTCCTACCTTAAGCACTCATTAATTAATCTATTGATACTTTCTGTCTGTATAGATTTTCTTATTCTGGGCATTTTATATACATAGAACCATATCATTTGTGAGCTTTAATGATGACTCACCTTTTTCACTTAGCATTATGTTTTCAAGATTCATCCCTGTTGTAGCGTGCATCAGAACTTTTTTTCTATTTATTGCTGATAATACTCTGTTGTATAGATATACCACATTTTGCTTATCCATTCCTCAATTGATGGACATTTGAGTTGTTTCCACCTTTCGTCTATTGTGAATAGTGCTACTGTAAACATTCATGTTCTCATTTGAACACCAGTTTTAATTCTACCCAATCTGTCTTTATAAATAGTCTTATTGAAACACCACATGAAACAGCCATATCCGTAGACACAGAGGTCTCCCTTCCTTGTTCTGAATGAAGTCATTTACCTTAAACAGAGCTGTAGAGTTTTTTGCCCACATGGCCTCTTACCTGGTCAGAACCTGTGAGTCATTGCAATGGAGCTATAGTCAAGAAACTGCTTCCCCAGTATGACCTCTTTTCCTCACCCACCTAAAAGTGAGAAAGGATGGCAACGTGTTGTTTTTGTATGCAGTTTCTGAACTACTGGTGAGTTGGGGTGAGGTGATTGAGAGCCCAATATTCTTGGCTTCTTGCTCTTGGGTGGAGCTTCTACTAAGAGTGAGAGCTGGTTGGGAGAAGAGGGACCTAGTTCTCTTGGTTATGATACCCAGAAAAGAATTTCTGCAACATGAGGGTGAGAAGCACAAAAAATACCAGCAGTCTGGGATAAAACTGTAGCCCCACAGTGGGAGTTGGAGGAGAGGATATGAGTCCTGACTCAAACCCCACTGACTTTTGCTGTTATTTTCTTGAATAATATTTTTCTATCTGTTTAATTCCCTTACTCAAATTTCAGAGATTTTAAATAATTGAATTTTATAATCTTTAGTAGTGTATTAATGTTAAGCTGAGGAGTGGATCTCCTGGGTCAGTCACTTTATCATTGTGAAATTCCTGCCCTCTACATTCATATTGAAGTCCAAGTATTTGAGTAATTCTGACAATATGATACTTTTGTACTTCACTCATTACATTTTGAACTTTGGAGGATTTATCTTTATCTTCTTTTTACTGCCATATTTTTGACATATGCAGCACAAGTGTTTATTATTTTAAAATATTAATCATTTAAAAGAATTTCCAGCTTTACTGAGGGATAATTCACAAAGAAAATTGTATATATTTAAGGGATACTACATAATGCTTTGATTGTATATTCATTGTGAAATAATGATCACAATCAAGCTAGATGACCTATCACTTCACATAGTTACTTTGTGTGTGTGTGTGTGTGTGTGTGTGTGTGTGGTAAGAACATTTAAAGTCTACTCTCTTAGCAAATTTTAAGTATGTATTATTAACTGTAGTCACCATGCTTTATCTTAGCTTTCTAGGACATACTCATCCTCTATGACTTTGTACTTCACTCTGTTTCCCTGACTCCTAAGCCCCTGGCAACCACTATTCTACCCTTTGCTTCTAAGAGTTAGATCTATGGAGAGTCAATATGTCAATGACATTATGGAGTAGTTATCTTTCTGAGCATGTCTTTATTTCAGTTATCCTAATGTCATCCAGATTTGTCCGTGTTGTTACAAATGGTAGGATTTCCTACTTTCTAAAGGTTGAATAATATTTCATTGTGTATGTGTGTGTGTATGTGCACATGTGTGTGTGTGTATGTGTGTGTGTATGTGCACATGTACACACATGCTTGCCTATGTATATGCAGTAATCTCCCCTTATCTATAGTATTGCTTTCCATGGTTTAAATTACCTCTGGTCAACTTCAGTGTGACAATATTCATTGAAAAAGTGAGTATACTCTAATAATATGAATTGAGAGGTCATAGTCACGTAACTTTCATTATAGTAAATGTTATAATTCTTATTATTAATCTCTTCCTGTGCCTAGTTTATAAACTAAACTAGGTATGTATGTACAATCATGAGTTGCTTTATGAAAGGGGTATCTTCTGATAAATGGATCTGATGTGGTTTGATTGCCCCTACCCCATTTGGTGAAACTTATGCTTTATATTAAGACCCGGTGAGGCAATGTTGGGAGGTGGGACCTCATGGGAGGTGCATGTGAAATAGAGGTAGATTCCTAAAAAATAATTAATGTAGTCTCTGGGGAGGGAGCAAGTTCTCACCAACTAGTTCTGGAAAGAGTAGATGTTATAAAAGCAAGTTGGTTTACCACGGGTCTTTCTTTCTTTACACACAACCACTTTCTGTTCCACATCTCCTGGGTATATTGTGTCATGGCACCAGAGACTGGCCAGATGCCAGCACCATTCTCCTGGAGTTCTTAGCCCCAGAATCATAATAAACCTCTTTTCTTTATGAAATCACTTAGTCTCAGATATTCTATTATAGGAACACAAATGGACTAAGACAAAATTGGTACTGAGGAGTGAGGTGCTGCTTTACAGTTATCTGAAAATGTAGGAACAGATTTATAACTGGGTAATGGTAGAGGTTGGAAGAATTCAGAACAGGCTAGAAAAATCCTATATTGTAGTGAAAGGAGTATTATGGGTGATTCTAATGGGAGCTAAGAACAGACTAGGAGTGAAATGGAACTTTTTAGAGATTGTTTAGCTAAGTATGACTAGAATGCTGACAGAAATATGAACAGTAAAGACCATTCTAAGGAGGTCTCAATGGGACATGCTACATCTTACACCTAGGTTACTGTGATTTAGGGATATATTAGTTATCAGTTGTTATGTAACAGGTACCTCAAAACCTAGTGGCCTAAGGGAAAAAGAATATATATATATATATATATATCTAAAACATAATTTTTTTTCTGTAGGTCTGTTTGAG
>NW_006159617.1:2488506-2491816 GCF_000334495.1 Tupaia belangeri chinensis | reverse complement strand
ATATATATATATATATAAAACCTCATTTTTTTTTAAGAGGTTTTTGCTATAGGGTGTGTGTGCTTGCCAGAAAGAGAGAGACAGAGAGACAGACAGCAAGAAATCACACCGCAGGGTGGATGGCCATGCCGCAATCCCTTCTCCTCCATTCTCCTCTCAGGATCTTGAGCACACACTCATGTGTGCCCTGCATGAGTTTAAGCCACCAAGTCCAGGACTCGAACTGTGGTTGACTACATGGGAGTCCAGCGACATAGCTATTATGCCAACTGCTGATCCATCACTTATTTTTTTTAGAGAGGTTTTTAGTATAGGGTGCATGTGCTCACCAGAGAGATGGAGACAGAGAGACAGGAAGCAAGAAATCACCCCCTCCCCCCAAAGGGGATGGCCATGTTGCAATCCCTTCTCCTTCATTTTCTTGGGATTTTGGGTATGCATGCACAAGCACATGCACCTGGCATGAGTTTTAAGCCACTAGATCTGGGATGCGAACTGCAGCCGACTACATGGGAGTCCAGTAACATAACCATTATGCTATCTGCTGGTCCTGCCCCCCTTTTTTTTTTTTTTGTGGGCCAGAGGTCCAGTTTTAAAAAGGTCTACCTGGGTTCTCTGGTTTAGATTCCTTCACAAGGTTGCAATCATGGGGTCAGCAGGGGCTAGGGTCTCATCTGAAGGCTCGACTTCGGAAAGATATGTGTCCCTGCCCACTTACATAGTCTTGGCAGGATTCAGTTCCTCTAGTCCCATTGGACCGAGGGCCTCAATTTCTTGTTGGTTATTGGCTGGAGTTGGATGGAGGCTGTCCTCAGTTCCTTGTCATCTACATCTCTCTAGTGTGTCAGCTTGCTTTATCAAAGCCAGGAAAGGAGAGAGTTTGGTATCGAAACAAAAGTTACAGTTAACTAAAAACACAATGACATTTTATCATCTTTTTTAATGGTCAGAAGCAAATCACAAAGTCCAGCTAACACTCAGAGGAGAGGTAATACACAAATTTCTATAGAGGCCTTCTTAGTAGTCTTCCTAACACAAAGGCCTCTTTTTGGATACCCCACTCACACTCATTAAAGGAAAGTGGCCAAAGGTGCCAAATAGATCCTTATCTTCATTTATATCCATGTCACAAAGGTCAAAACTATTTAATAGCTGAGTGGAGTAGTAGCAAGTAAGAAACACACCAGAAGCTAGAGCATCCAAATGAGGAGAGGAAGGAGGGTGGAGGTAAAGGTGGTGTAAGGTCACCATGAATGGCAAAATGAATGGAACTTTCAGAACCGCTTACATCCCACTGCCAGTATGTAGACCTAAGAATGGAGGAGACAGATTCATCCTGGTTCCACTATGTTCTCAACTTTTTCAGTTTCTAGACCGTAGGTCTAAAGAAGCAACCTTCAGCCCTGAGAGATAGCCAGATTTAGAGAAGAAACAAATACACACACACATATATATATATATATATTTGAAATAATGTATGTGCTATATATGTGTGTGTGTGGATATAGCACATACATTATTTCAAATTTGATTCTCACATCTTCCTCATGAGAGAGAGTAAGTCACCCGATTATTAGAAAAGACCATACCTGAGACCATGTAACTCCTATTCTGGGATGTATTCCATATACCTGTGGCCAAAGACTTCTAAGCAAGGGAGATAATGGCTTAAAGAGGCTGAGTTATTGGCCTGGGTCAGGTAACAAGTCCTACCTGGTTCCCAGCTACTTACTTGTGTTCAGAGAAACAATGAAGCAATGAAACAGAACTTACACTCATCAAACATCTAGGAAGTGACCTATGCAAAAAGAGGTGACAGCAAAAGTGATTACTCACTTGATTACTATGGAGGGTTATCAAGTTTCACTATAGGAGGGAAGTTGTACTAACAAGGGAAGGTACTGTACAATAGTTTTCCTCTGTAGGGATTCTTGCCCTTCTTACTTACCCTGCTTTAGGTAATCATCTGTGGCAGCGTAATTTACAAACTATTGATTGCCACTTCTACTCCCTGCCAGAGGGCACTCCAAAAGGAAAAAGAGTTAGTTTTCTACTTTTGATCTCCAGGAAGTTCTGGGCTCTTGATTTCAGAGATTATTAATGGTTTTTATGTGTCTTGCCCCAGTGCAGAAGGTTTAAGGCATTTGTTGTACAGTGCTATTGAGACTCTCAGGGTGAATTTAGCAGGAGGGAAGAGGTTGATGCTGGTGTAAGATCAAGGAGAAAGAGTTGCCTAATGGTAGCAGTGACCCCAGTGACTTGAGATTAAGGATGTGAAGATGGATTCCTTGAGTGAATGGGTCCTGGGTGGAAGGCTTCTAGGTGGCAGAAGGATATCTTAAAGGATAAAAATTATGTTTAGATATCAAAACTGCCCTTGGAAATGAAGGCTTGGGCACTACTGGGTGTCCGAGGTGCAGCAAGTGGTTCCTAGAATGCAGACAAGGTCAAAGATTATGTGACAGCGGTATGCTGAGGAACCTCCTTTGAACCTGCCTGTGAAGTGACAGTCGAAAGAACTGGGAAGCCCAGAAACCCAGGCAAGGAGATTGATCCTGTGGGAGAAGGGAGAAGAGGATTCTTTTTTTTTTGTTTGGAAGTTTTCTCTATAGGGTGCGTGTGCTCTCCAGACAGACAGAGACATAGAGACAGAAAGCGAGGAATCACCCCCCTGGGAGGATAGCACACCACAATCCCTGCTCCTCCATTTTCCTCTCGGGATCTTGGGCATGCACGCACATGCGCCCGGTGTGAGTTTTAAGCCATCGGGTCTGGGACGTGAATTGTGGTCGACTACGTGGGAGTCCAGCGACATAGTCATTACGCTAACTGCTGGTTCCCAAAGAAGAGGATTCTTCATGGATGGTGACCTAAGGCAATTTCTGTATAAAATGTTATAAAGTGTTGGAGGGTTCTGTGCTATTGTTATGTCAAGTTAAGATGAAGAACCTGTTTTTAAAGTGGCCAATGAGAATGCTTCAGACACACTTTGAGATCTGGCTTGTGCCCCTGCAACATCATGGGAGCAAACTGTGACTTTCAAAGAATAACATATCATCTATTACTATAACATGAGACCAGCAGTTAACGTGATAGCTGTGTCACTGGACTCCCATGTAGTCGACCGCTGTTTGAGTTCTGGACCCGGTGGCTTAAACTCACAACGGGCACGTGTGCGTGCCCAGGATCCCAAGAGAAGAATGGAGGAGAAGGGATTGTGGCATGGCCATCCCCCTTGGGGGGGTGATTTCTTGTTTTCTATCTCTCTGTCTCTCTCTGTCTTTCTGGTGAGCTCATGCACCCACGGCAA
>NW_006159617.1:2487122-2488474 GCF_000334495.1 Tupaia belangeri chinensis | reverse complement strand
AGGACCAGCAGTTAGCGTAATGGCTATGTCGATGGACTCCCACGTAGTCGACCGCGGTTCGCGTCCCAGACCCGATGGCTTAAAACTCATGCTGGTCACATGTGCATGCGTGCCCAAGATCCCGAGAGGAAAATGGAGGAGAAGGGATTGCGGCGTGGCCATCCCCCCCTGGGGGGTGATTTCTCGCTTTCTGTCTGTCTCTGTCTGGCGAGCGCACGTGCCCTATAGCAAAAACCTCTCCAAAAATAAAAAAAAAGAAAGAAAAAAAAAGAATCTATTACTATAACATCTATCAGGTGGTTCAATTTAATTGTTTATCTTTGGTGGTGAGTTTCATTGCCAGCAGCAATGCTGATATGGTATATTGTCAGTCTAGAAAAGGAACTTGCTTCATTATTTGAAGAATTGAAACACCCAACAGCTTTCTGTCTTATTTGCTTTCAATTCCAAGGAATTCTTGGAATTGAAAACACAATCCCGTATCTTTCCACTCCAAACAGTCTGCTCATGTCTCATCTTTTCTGCCAGGGAAAATCCAACGTCAATCTTTGATACACTTGCCTTCTAAAAATGTGCCAATTCCTCTTAGTACATCATTGTCACCATTAGTCCATCATCTTCAGGTAATGGTCAATTCCAACACTGTCTAAAAATAATCCATTCATTCCTCTAGTAATTACTTTGGGCAAGGCAGTCTCCCAAACCCTTGGGACACACAGTGAAGAAACAAAGCTCTCCGCCATGGTGGAGCTTGTGCGATTGTTTCTTTGGCAATTCCCTTGTCTATCTACTCAAACTGATTCCTAAATTTCTCTAGCTGCCTCCTCCATTGAGCATATGCAGAACCACCACAGAGGAACAAGCAGCCAGCAGATGGGAACTTTACATCATAAAATCGTAAAAATGCTCAAACACCTGGACTCTCATCCCTCATTTGCTCTTTCCTTCCTATTGTACTGAAAAGGGTTTCCCTCAGATGCCTGCATTGATCCTGAGGAGCTGAGATGTGTTTTTGCTTTCCAATTCACAGCAGTGCGCTGGGCCATTTGGCTCAGTTGTCTCCCTTTGCAGACCGAGACCACGTGTACCTCAGACCACGTGTACCTCAGACCACGTGAACCTCATCCGTTCTCTGCTCAGCATTTGGTAATTGGCATGTAGTGGAGCTGAGAACTTATAGGGGAGAGTGAGCAAAGGTTAGGATTTCAGAGGGGAGGTCTGTGTCATCTAGGGATGAGATGGGGTGGGGTGAGGGGTAAGGAGTAGAGGGGGGCCGGTCCTGCAGAGAAGAGGTGGAGCGGGGCCTCCCAGGGGCGGGGCCTGACAGGCAGCCTGGGCCACAGATCTCACCT
>NW_006159617.1:2467771-2482876 GCF_000334495.1 Tupaia belangeri chinensis | reverse complement strand
CTTGCCCTACATGAAGGGGTCTCCCCTCCTTCCGCCATTTCTGCCCCAGCTGCCCACCTCTGGGACTCGCAGCCGCCAAACTCAGACTCTGAGAGGCCTGAGCGGGGAGGCCCCATACCCTGGGGGGCAGCGGCGGAGACCACAGCACAAGTCCAGCAAGGTGACACTTGGCCCTGGCCACCTGGCCTTGCCCAAGTCTCCTAAGCCCGTGTGCTGATTGTGTGACGAGACCATGGTCCCTACTGACGGGGTGGCCCAGAGAGCCCCATGCACAGGGAGGACGCTTTGTCCAGTTAAGGCCCCAACGGTCCCCCCAGGGCCTTGGCCAGGCCCCAGAGAGCCCCGAGCCTGGGAAACGCCTGCACCTGACAGGACAGTGCAAGCCGCCCACGTCCCGTTAATGTCTAAATCCAGGCGTCTCCATCCCGAACGTCTCCATCCCGAACGCTGTGCAGGAACAGCAGCTAGGAGGTGCCCAGAGTCTGCTGGTTGTTTTCCCAGGAGTGAAGAGGTGCTTTCTGTCCCTCCCCTGGGGACCCCGCCCTGAGCCTAGCAGGGAAAGCTGTGGGAGGCCCAGGCACAGGCCTATCAAGGTATAGTGCCCGGGGCAGGTAAGGCCCATTTGTGAGGTGGCAGCAGAGCCATTTGTCACACACCTCAAGATTCAAGACAGCAAGAAAGGAGGCTTGACAGCAGGTAGGACTCAAGCTTTTTACTGGGCAGAAAATGTCAGTTACCTGTCTCTAAGAGTGCTAATCTATTCATGTTTAGTGAGTGCCTATGGTATGACTGTGTTCTTTGTTAGAAATTGTAAATGTTTTCATAATAGATGAAAGGGAATCCTTTTTGTGACCATTTTGCCTTTTAGAAATTGGTACGTGACAAATTGGAATGTTATGGAAGGCAGAAGGAACTACATAGATTCCCATGCTCTAGACATTTACTCTTAATTCTTTGATGTTTCTTTCCATATTTTCTATATTTTAAAATGTTCTTTATATAATGTGTACTTAATAAGAAAAACATGTTATCATACACGTTTTATGTCATAAACTTTGATAAATAACATATTTTATAACATTCTATTAAGTGTTAGAATATTCTTTTTGCTGCTATTGGTTAATTTCTAATATTAAAAAAATGTAACATTTTGCTTACCCTGTATGTGCATCATTGTACTTGTTTATGTACTGAAAGTGAGAAATCTTATTCCAAACAGCATGAAGCTTTTCCTAAATGTTTGTTTTCTAACCCAGGATTCTGTTCTTGACCTATTACTTTTGTCTTTCTTCAGCTTCCCTAAATGAGTTATCCACTTGTGTGGTTAGGCATTTCAGTACTAAATTCTCTTCTGAGTTTCAAGCCAATGAAATCAGCTGCTTGTTAAACATACTCAGTGCAAAAATCTTCCAAATTTATCTCCTTGTCTTCCTGTCACTCACCTACTCTTCTTATTTTCCCATTATCATTGAGTAGTTTGGGGATAACAAGCAAGAAACATTAAGAGCCCCTCTGCACACCTCCCTCCATTTTCTCGTCGCTAGTCAGCTGCTATGACGATGAGATGAAAAAGCATGCCGGGCAGAGAAATCCTAGGGTTCTCACAGTGCACTGCACACCTCTCGAATTGATTGTAAGATACAGCAGGTCATGAGTCATAGTTTGAAGTTAATTTTTTATTACTACATGTTCATGTTCTCAGGTAAAAATGAAAACGTTCTCACTATGATTTAATAACTCATTCAAAAATAAAAACAGAATCATCAAATTTTCTGTATACTTACAGTTTTTTTATTTTGGAGAGGTTTTTGCTGTAGGGTATGTATGTGCTTGCTGGAAAGACAGAGAAACAGAAAGTGAGAAATCCCCCCCCAGGTGGCCTGGCCGTACCACAATCCCTTCTCCTCCATTCTCCTCTCAGGATCTTGGGCACGCACACACATGCACCTGGCGTAGTTTAAGCCACTGTGTCCGGTACTTGAACCGTGGTCAACTATATGGGAATCCAGCAACATAGCCATTATGCAACTGCTGGTCTCCCTTAGCGGTAATTGGCAAGCAAGGTCAGGTTGCTACTTGTGCTCACTATTCATCATTAATGGGGTGTTGTTGCTTCCAGGACCTCTCAGTGGACAGAACTAGGAAGTGTGTATATTGTATGTACACACAAACACACCCATATACAAACATTTTTTTAACAGATTTTTTTTTTTTTTTTTTTTTTTGCTATCGGGTGTATGTGCTTGCCAGAGTGAAAGAAAGACAGAAAGCGAGAAATCACCCCACTGTGGGGAAGGCCATGCCACAATCCCTTCTCCTCCATTTTCCTCTTGGGATTTTGGGTAAGCATGAACATGTGCCAGGTGTGAGTTTCAAATCACCAGGTCCAGGGGAACCAGCAGTTAGCGTAATGGCTATGTCGCTGGACTTCCACATAGTCGTCTGCGGTTCGCGTCCTGGACCCGGTGGCTTAAAACTCACGCCGGGTGCGTGTGCGTGCGTGCCCAAGATCCTGAGAGGAGAATGGAGGAGAAGGGATTGTGGCGTGACCATCCCCCCTGGGGGGTGATTTCTCGCTTTCTGTCTCTCTGTCTGTCTGGCAAGCACACGTGCCCTATAGTGAAAAAACCTCTAAAAAAAAAAAAATCACCAGGGCCAGGAATTGAACTATTGCTGGCCACGTAGGAGTTCAGCACCTTAACCACCATGCCACTTGCTAGTCCCATACTTTTAAATGTTGATCTATTTACCTATTTATCAACATATGTGGAAAATCATGAATCACATCAATACTTCCATTTATAGCCTAACACCACAGGGTTCATTCTAGTTTTCTCCTTTGGCATGATTGTAACTTCTTTCTCTAACAGTGAATAATTTGGTTCCCGTTATCCTTAATATGTTTATTCAGTCAATCTTTACTATAGCAAAAACCTCTAAAAAAAAAAGTTTATTATGAAAATGTACATGACCTAGTTTTTACATTATAGTAAAACAGACCTGTTGATGAGAGGACATGGGTTTTTCTGTTGAACAGCCATTGTTTATACTCATTCCAAGGCATCTAACATGATGATACTATTTCCTCGTATTACCACCATTCTGATATCAGTCTGTTGCCCACTAGTTGCCATCCCCACACATTCATCTATCACAAGATTCAAAAATGCATCAAATTCCTGCAAAGTTCCTTGGACATGTCTGCCCCCATTTAATTTCAATGATAAATTCTTGTCCATAAATTATTTTCAATTTGGGAGGGTGAGCTTTGCTCTTGGTACCTACTCAGCAGGCTCAGAGATGCCTTTTTTTCTGAAGGATGTTTTCTACCTAGTTGGGCTTTGACATACATGTTCCTGGCAGGTGTGTTGTCTAAACACATATAGATATAACTTCATCCCCTGGGTATTGGATACCTCCAATACTTTGTATCAGACAAGCCCCTCTCCACCTTCTTTGGTCTTTGACACTCTACTCTGGTACACTGTAGGATGTAGCAACTCCCTAACTACCTCCCTCCTCTGCCCCACCTCCCACGTACTGTACTTCCTCTCGTTTGCATATGGATGCAAATTCTGTTTAGATCATCTAATGCCTATAAGATTAAATTATTCACAAAAGGAAGTGAAAAGAAGTATATTTTCCTCAATCACTACAACCATTTTATTGAGGGACAGTAGGAGGGTGAGCTTTGCTCTTGGTACCTACTCAGCAGGCTCAGAGATGCCTTTTTTTCTGAAGGATGTTTTCTACCTAGTTGGGCTTTGACATACATGTTCCTGGCAGGTGTGTTGTCTAAACACATATAGATATAACTTCATCCCCTGGGTATTGGATACCTCCAATACTTTGTATCAGACAAGCCCCTCTCCACCTTCTTTGGTCTTTGACACTCTACTCTGGTACACTGTAGGATGTAGCAACTCCCTAACTACCTCCCTCCTCTGCCCCACCTCCCACGTACTGTACTTCCTCTCGTTTGCATATGGATGCAAATTCTGTTTAGATCATCTAATGCCTATAAGATTAAATTATTCACAAAAGGAAGTGAAAAGAAGTATATTTTCCTCAATCACTACAACCAATTTTATTGAGGGACAGTATTTTTTTTTTTTAATTGCCAGAGGACGAGCAGAGCCCCAGTTCCATCTCCAGCCCCTTGGCCAGCAAGGAACCCTGAGGCAGGGTCAGTCATTGGCTCCAGCCCCAGCTTCTCCAACCCCAGAGACTCCCCCATCATTTCACAGTAAAAGGGAAACACAGTTGTTTCCAGTTGAGAAAACATTCTCCTAATTTCTCAAAGGCTAGTAGAAGAAGAGCCTCAGGTCTGAATAAAACAGGAAATATGTCTCCATCAAAAGAACACAATAACTCACTCCATCTCTTGAAAAAACAAGAGGAGGTTACCAGAATGTCAGAGGAAGAATTTAGAACATTCATGGTGACAAAGCTCTATGGGTTGGAACAGAAAAGAGACAAAGAACTATAGGAGATTAGGAAATCCTTCTGCAATATGAAAGAAGAAATGGACACTGTAAGAAAGAATCAGATGGGACAACTTTTTGAGTCCCAGACCCAGTGACTTAAACTCATGCTGTGTATGTTTGTGTGTGTGCCCAAGATCCCGAGAGGAGAATGGAAGAGAAGGGATTGCGGCATGGCCATCCCCCCTGGGGGGTGATTTCTTGTTTTCTGTCTTTCTGTCTCTCTCTGTCTTTCTGGCAAGCACACGTTCCCTATAGCAAAAACCTCTCCAAAAAAAGAAAGAATCAGATGGAACTATTAGAGATGACGTCTGTAATACAGGAAATCAAAAACTCTTGAAGTTATTAAAAGTCAATTAGACCAAGCTGGAGATCAAATCTCTGATGTAGAAGATAAAGCCTGTGACCTAGAAAAAAAACACCAAAAAGATAGAGAAAATAACAAAAAAACCCCACCAGGATAATATACAAGAAATATTAGATTCCATTAAACGTCCAAACATCTGAATAATTGGTATCCCAGAAGATGAAGAAACTAATAAGGTCATTGAAAATCTATTCCATGAAATCCTGGAAAAAAGTTCCCAAGTCTAGAAAAGCACTCAAACATCCAGACCCAAGAAATACAAAGAACCCCAAATAGAATCAACCCAAGATGATCTTCCCCAAGGCACGTAACTATAGTATTGTCAACTGGACTGATGAGAAATGTACACATGTTGGAATATTCACTTGGCAAACTAAATAATGTGACTGAATATATAAAAGAAATTGAAATAAAGTGGGAAAAAATTGTCAGAGGACATGTGTGCTCACCGGAGAGAGAAAGCTTCCCTCAGTCGGGGTGTGGTCATACCACAGTCCTTCCATTTCTCCATCTTGTTAGAATTTAGGGTGTGCATGTAAATGCACTTGGCATATTTTTCAAGCTGCTTAGGCCAGGATTCAAACCAGTCAGCCATATGGGATCTGGCTCCCTGTGGATAGTGCTTAACCACTGCGCCATGGGTACTGCCCCTGAAGCATAATTTAGATGGAAAGAATTACATCTATTTACAATTTGATGGACTGAGTTGTCAGAAAAGTCATGATTTTTACATCATTTACATCATGACTTTTCTGACAACCTAATATTTTGATGTGTGGGTATATGAATATATTATAATAAAAATAACATCCATATATCCTTATTCATTTTAATTTTTTTAAAAAATTAAACCTTTTTTGAGAAGTGTAGGTTCACTTGTAGTTAGTAAGTGTGCAGTTATGAAGTGTGTAGTGACATATTGTGATTTTTATTTGCATTTCCTGAATAATGGTAGGACTATTTTTTATTTTCCATCTTTATATCTTCTTTGATAACATGTTTCTTAATTTTTTTTTGCCCTGGGTCAGCAGGTGGTATGGTGATTAAGATGCTGGATTCCCATTTGGCCGTGGTTTGAGTCCTGGAGCTGGTGCCTTGAAACTCACTCCAGGTGCATGTGTAATCGTGTCCAAAATCCCAAGAGGGGAACAAAGGAGAAGGGATTGCGGCGTGACCATCCCCCCGGGGGGTGATTTCCCACTTTCTGTCTCTCTGTCTCTCCGTTGAGCACACTCACCCTTTAGGAAAAATCTCACAAAAAAGAATTTTTTTTTTGTCCATATTCTAGTTGGTTTGTATCCTTTGTTCACTGTTGCATTGTCAAAGTCCTTACTATATTATAGATATATGCAACTCTGTGTTGCAATTGTGATTTGCAGATTTTTTTTAGGTCTGTAGCTTGTCTTTTTGTCTTCTGAATATTCTTTTAAAGAGCAGTAGATTTAAAGTTTTTCCTTTTTTTAAAATTTTTGTCATGTGATGAGTGTGCTCATCAGAGAGAAATGGGGAAAGTGGAAAAGTGAGAAATAACTCTCCAGAGGGGATGGCCACATTTCTTTACCATTGTCCTCTCTGGATTCTGGACATGCACATACATGTTCCCAGTGTGGTGTGGTCTTCAACCCCTGGAGTAGGCATGTGGGATCCAGAACCTTAACCATCATGCATCCTGTTGGCCCAGTGTTCAAGTTTTATGAATTAATTTTTCTTTTTATAGATTGTACTTTTGGTGTCTTTTCTAAGCACTTTGGTCTAGCTTTAGAGTCTGAAGATTTTCTTCATTTTTTCCTCTTAAATTTTATATTTACTTGTAAGTCTATGATTCATTTGAATTAATTTTTGAATAAGATGTGGCTTAGATAGAAAATCTCCTCCCTCCCCCAGGCCCAAGGGCAAAAGTATTGTCCATTTGCTCAGCAATATTTATCAAAAGGTTATCTTTATGTTATTGAATTATTTTTGTACTTAGTTAAAAACTTACTGAGCACACTTGTGTGGGTTTATTTCTGGGTTTTTTATTCTGTTCTATGGCACTATTAGTACCACACAGTCTTACTGTAACTACTTGATAAGTCTTAAAACTGAGTCTCCTGAATCCTCCGACTGTATTTTTCTGTTTTAAGATAGATTTAGGGACCAGCAGATGGTAATGATTACATTTTTGGACTCCCTTGTAGTTGACTCAGTTTCAAGACCTGGGATCTGGTGGGTTGAGACTCGTGCTGGGTGCATGAGCGTGCATGCCCAAGATCCCAAGAGGAGAATGGAGAAGGGATTGCAGCATGGCCATTCCCCCTGGGGGGTGATTTCTAGCTTTCTGTCTCTGTCTCTCGGGTGAGAGCAAGTGCCCCATAACAAAAATCTCTCGCTCTTAAAAAAAAAGATAGTTTCGGGAACCAGCAGTTAGCATAATGGCTATGTCGCTGGACTCCCACATAGTCAACCACGGTTCGCGTCCCGGACCCGGTGGCTTAAAACTCACGCCCGGCACACGTGCGTGCGTGCCAAGATCCCAAGAGGAGAATGGAGGAGAAGGGATTGTGGCGTAACCATCCCCCCTGGGAGCTGATTTCTCGCTTTCTGTCTCTATGTCTCTCTCTGTCTGTCTGGCGAGCACATGCGCCCTATATCAAAAATCTCTCTCAAAAAAAAAAGATAATTTTATCTATTCCAGGTTTTTGCCTTTGTTATAAAGTGTAGAACAGTCTTGTATGCCAAATAAATAAATAAAATAAAAGGCCAGGATTTTTATGAAAATTGTGTTTAAGCATTTGTATAATTTTGGGGAGTATTAAAATTTTTAGTATGTTGAATCTTCCAACTCCATAAACATAGTATAGCTCTCTGTTTATTTAGAACTTGCATTTCTTTTATTGTAATTATATAGTTTTTTAGCATACATAAGTCTTGTATATATTTTGTTACATTTATACTTAAATATATTATTTTCAGTGATTATAAATAATATCCTATCTTTAACTTCTGTGTTTACATTGGTAATATATAGAAAAGATTTTTTTTTTTGCTTATTTTGTATCCTTCGATCTTACTGAACTCACATATAAAGTTTTTCTTTTGTAGATTCTTTGAGATTTTTCTATGAAAATAATCATGTCGTGTACAAATAAGGTACTTTTATTTCCTCTTCTGTTTTCTATGCCTTTTATTTCCTTTTTTCCTCCTTTTTTTCCTTCCTTCCTTCCTTCCTTGGCCTTATTGCAAAGAATTTTCAGTATGTGTTAAATAAGAGTGATAAGGTAGGTATTTTTGCTTTGTCCCTGATCTCGGATTTAGTTTTACATGTAAGTATCATGTTTACTATAGATTTTTTGGTAGATGTTCTTTATTAAGTTGAAGAGATACCCTCTTTTGCTATTTTTCTTTTTATTTAACTGTTTCAGTTATTTTACCTTAGTAGTATGCTTCAAAGTGAGGTAGCTTTATCTTTTTTGCTTGGGATTTCTTTGGTTATTTAGAGTCTTATATGATTCCATGTAAATTTTCTCTATTTATGAGTGTATCTCTCTCTCTCCCTCTTTTTGTGATGCATGTGTACTCATTTAGTTTTATTGTAACAAAGCAACTTGTACTTTTTTAAGTTTAAAACCCGAGCATCACCTTTCATTTCCAGTGTAACAAACAAATAAAAATAAAAATAAAAAGTAAACAGAAACAAAATTACAATAAAGAATGTCAATTCCAAATAAGATCCTACAGGTTCTGCTGATTATCTCTTTCAGTGGCAGGACTCAAGCCATCATTAGGAGAAAAATTTATTTTTAAAAGTATCATCTTAAACCACAAGGATGTCCACTAAATATCACAATTAAACATGCCGTAGGAGAAGCCATGTTGTCAAAATACCCCCTTAATCTACCCCAACTTCTCAAACCCACCATTTGCTTACCTTGTATAACCCCATTTTTTAAAGTTTTCTTTTCTTTTTTTAAACAAGAGAAAGTAGACAGATACATATTGGTAAATGTTAACTTTCCATATTCATATGGAGACACAATGCAATCTCTGAGCTCAGTATACAGAGAAAGGAGGAAAAAGCTAGAATTCTATGTACTACTACAAAGGAACCTAGCACCCTCTAGCTTCTAGCAGAGCAAAGGGAGTAGAAAGTCTACCCCCTTCCTCCCACAGAGCATGGTGATGTTGATTTCAAATGGTTTTTGTTGAGACAGGAAGGGATAAAAATGAATTTGAAACAGAAAAGGAAGTTGTTTTCCCATTGTATTCTGTTTAAGATTTTTTCCCCTAAAATAAGTTGAGAACCATGGTATAGAGAAAAGAGACCTCAAGCACAGGATGACTGAGCACAAAAGGGAAAAAAAACAGAAAGGGAAAACGACTGCAACTTGCTTTTGGGAACTGAAGAAAATTATTTAAAAAGGAGGATTAAAATCTGTAAGTGTTGTATCAGTCATTTCATCCTTCATCCTCCTTTCCTTCCTTCCCTTCATCATCATCTTCATCTTATTCACCTTGATCCTCATCATCATCCCCTTCTTTATCGATATCTTCCAATCCTTCTCCTCCTCCTATTTTTTTTTTTTTTTGGGGGGTTTTTGCTTTAGGGGGTATGTGCTCCCCCAGAGAGAGAAAGAGAGACAGAAAGCAAGAAATCACCCCCCAGGGGGGATGGCCATGCCACAATCCCTTTTCCTACATTCTCCTCTCCGGATATTGAGCATACATGCACATGCACCCAGCATGAGTTTAAGCCATTAGGTCTGGGACTCAAACCGCAGTCGACTACATGTGAGTCCAGCGACATGGCCATTACGCTTACTGCTGGTCTCTCCTCCTCCTCCTTCATCTTCATCTTCATATTCATCTTCTTCTCCTTCCTGTTCTTCATCAACCATATTGGGAACCAAATAGTGCTATAATGGATTTGGCCAAATGTCATCATTGATAACCTCTCCTAACTCATCTGCACCTGCATCAGAATGAACAGTAAATTAAGTAAAGAAGCTCTCTGGTTCCTCATGCTGCTCTTTCTGCTGGCTTTATTCTGCATTCTACTTGAATGTTTTGTCAACTCCTTTACAGATTTCCATTTGATTTCAGTGGACTTTGAAGATGAATCACCACTCTCATTCAGATAAAATTCTTTCAAGAGAACTTTATTTTTGAAGTAAGGATTTTCATAAAAATTGAAAACTATTCTATAACTTGATTTAATATTTTCAAATTCTGTCACTTTGACTCAGGTCAAATAATGTAGCACCTCTTTGTCCTCCTCCCCAAGCTGTGCAGACACTTGTGGATGGTTGACAAAAGTTGTTACCCCAAAATTGGGGATTTTGGTGATCAATTTTGATCTCTTCTGAAAAAATGGTTGGTATAGTTTATTAGATTTCTGTTCTATTTCCAGAATTTCTTCATTGACTTGTTCATTAAGTCTGTCTATTTTATTTTTACTTCATTGATATGTTCAATTGTTTCTTGTTCCTCTTTCTTTCCTTTGGGTAAGTCTTGAGAGGCCGATGCCTCCTCCAACTTGAGGTGGGGACAGTCTTGTTTTCTTAATTGGAGGTGAAGACTGTCGTTTGGGGGCTATGTTTCCAGGAAGGTGGAGGCACCAGACTCAAAGACCTCCTTGCTCTTCGGGAAGAAGCTCTGAGAACTGATGTATGTTTTTTGCATTTTGATAGGTACTGCAATGACTCTTTAGATTGTCTTGGGTAGTATGGTCGTAGGAAAATCAGGCAGACTCCTGTTTATTATGTCCTTTTCAATTTTCTTTTATCAGTAGTTTTTATTTTTATTACAGAGGTCTTTTATGTCCTTGCTTCAATTTATTCTGAGCTATATGTTGATTTTGTATTTTTTTATGTTTCAAAATTAGTTCAAAGAGATTTTAGGTGGAGTATTTAGATTTTTCTATAAATAAAATCATATTTGGGCCAGTGGGTGGCATGGTGGTTAAAGCACTGGATCCTGCATGGCCGACTCCATTGGGTCTTTATCATTAAGGGATATTGAATTTTATCAAATACAGCTTTCTTTATTTCTTTTTCTTTTTTCACTTTATAATTCCATTTTGAAATTCTTTAAATTCACTATTCTCTCCTCTGTCCAAATCTGCTGTTAAAAACTTTCTTTGGAGTTTTTATTTCAAGTGTTGTGTCTTCCTGGTGTTTTTAAAAATATCATTTCTATCTCTTTACTGATGTTCTCTGTTTGTAGAGATATTCTTTTAAATTTTCTCTTAATCTTTGAGCAAGCATAACAGAGAATGAAAATAAAAAAGAGAGAAAAAGAAAAAAACACTCTTTAAGTCTGTATTGGGATACTGTGTCAGTACGTAGTAGAATGTCAACTATGCCTTAACCTTCACTTTCTGTTTGTGCTTAACCTAAAAATCTATTAGAGGTGAAAACTTACATTCTTCTCAGGCATTTTATGATCATATGTTCTGCTGTGTGCATGTGTGTGACTTTCTAGATTCTCTGATATATAGGGGATATTGTCATAATGTTTTATATGTTTATTCTTTAATAATTACCCTAGATAGCAGTAGCTTGTTAATTTGCCTTTGTGTGTATGTGTTTATTATTTATTTCCATTTTTATTTGATGTTTTCAAAAACTGAAAAAGTCAATATTCTTATACCGATGATCTCAAATGAGACCATGCAAGGCTTTTCAATGTATACAGCAATTTCTCCTTTGCAGTTTTTGCTGCTTTATAAAGTGATATGCTTAACAGAAAATTGAATAGTATGTGCCTGGTTGGAAAATGTTGCCTGTTTATAAAAACAAATAAACCAACACCTGACATGCAGGAAAGTTTGTATTTCATCCTGAAGTCAGCTTATAATAATTACTTATTTTCTGTTTTTCATTTAGGGACACATTGAACAGAAAAATTAACCTGCCCAAATTTATTCTGCTACTTCACAAAAAATTACAAATGACGGCCCTAACACTTTGCAAACTTTAGAAGGTTAAGATAGCAGACCCTATTTGTTATTTTTAGTATATTCAACTGTTTAGCCTGCAAATGTTGGCTTTTTCTCTTAATAGAAATAAGTTTCTTTAGGGCTTTCCCTCTTATTTTGTTAGCTGTGTTCTGGAAGAATACTGAAGAGAGTCTCATGTGAAATTTAAAGTGTAAAAACTATAAAGTATATTCTGTTGCATTATACAATTTTTTTCTAGTTATATAGACCACAGATACTTGGTTTGCTAAATGACACAGAAGAAAATCCTGATCTGAGAGGTACTACTTAGTCCAAATATTTCTGACCAAAGAAACTTACACAACAATACTTATAACTTTTAAGAGATAGCTAACTCTTAAGATGGTTGACATCAGTACTGTGCATATATTATAAGTAAAGTACAGAGTATAAGATTTATAACATAAATTTCTGCATTTTTCCTCAAAAACTGTCGTGTTCCAGATGATCTCCACAAGTACTCATGACAACATTTCATGTGAAAGTAGTCTTATACACAAAACCAATCCAGATTCTCTATTGTATTCAGTATGTCATTTTAAGAAATCTCAGAGGGAGACCAGCAGTTAGCGTAATGGCTATGTTGCTGGACTCCTACGTAGTCGACTGTGGTTCAAGTCCCGGACCGAGTGGCTTACACTCACACCGGGCATGTGTGTGTGCATGCCCAAGATCCTGAGAGGAGGAAGGAGGAGAAGGGATTGCAGTGTGGCCATCCCCCCTGGGGGGGAGATTTATCGCTTCCTGTCTCTATGTCTCTCTCTGTCTTTCTGGTGAGCGCATGTGCCCTATAGCAAAAACCTCTCAAAAAAAAAAAAAATAAAATAAAATCTCAGAGGGACTAGCAGTTGGTGTAATGGCTATGTTGCTGGACTCCCATGTAATTGACTGTGGTTTGAGTCCCGGACCTGGTGGTTTAAACTCATGCCAGGTGCGTGTGCGTGTGCACCCAAAATCCAGAGAGGAGAATGGAGGAGAAGGGACTGTGGCATGGCTATCCCCTCTGGGAGGGTGATTTCTTGCTTTCTGTCTGTCTTTCTGGTGAGCGCACATGCCCTATAGCAAAATAAATAAATAAATAAATAAATAAATAAATAATGGAAAAAAAAAAACAACTTAGTCTTTTGAAGAGTGATAAACGTGACAGTTTGTGGTATCTAAAATATTTCCTACCCAGAATACATAACCTGTGTACAATGAAAAATATCAAAATTGTTTATGGATCATGTTTAATCACATTCCATAGTTTAGAATTAAATATCATTGGTGAAAGTTTTCCTACTTTACTCATTCCTTTTGCAGCATCAGTTTGTGGACTAAAGTTTATATTTAGTTTAGCTGCATTTATGACACCAGATCTCATTTTCAAAATGGGATCCAATTTTCCTTGAGGTAATAGCACTCTATTTTTAGCAGCAATTATATTCTTAAAGGTTAACAATTTATAGAATGAATATTTTAATTATATGTATTTTTACTTTTTACTCACGGGTTTAAATATTTACGAAAGGCTAAAATCTACGTAAAAAATGTTTTTTTTATTCTCCCCCACTTCACATCTTAGTCAAAGGTTTCTCTTTCCTCTCATTTCTGACCTGTTTGGATATATGCAGGAGTTTCAGACAACGTACCCTTATGTATGTTAGATGGGATTCTTGATTTTGAGTGAGTATAAAGACAAGTATAAGATTAAATAATTCTTAGTTCAAGTATGTTCCAGTTCCCTAAAAGTTAGTTAAATGACAGCCTAGAAAAAATGAGACATTCTTGGATCTACTAACAATCTTAATCCTGTAAGAGCTGAATAGCAAGAATGCCCTTTTATTCAACTGTGATGCAGCCATTACTGACTAGTAGTTAAGATTATACCCTAATCTTGTGGTTACTGGTAAACAAACGTTAACTAGAACTGTCACTTAAACCTAAAAAGTGAAAATATGTTTTAAGAGAAATTTACATTTAAGGAAATATGGTTCAAAGTCATTCTTCATAGAGCTGATACATAAAAAGAATTGATAACTAAAAACAATTGAACATGTTAAATCAAATTCCATGAATATAGTTCTCATGATAGAATATATTTAGTACATACATATTACTAACATTATTTCCTCTAAAAATCGCCAACTCCATAGTTATATTTCATGTGAAACTAGTATTGAGTTATAGGGGAAATAGCTATATCAGGTGGTTAGTGGCATAACACCAGTTTGCAAAATTGAGATAAATGAGTTGACAGATTCCTGAAAGTAGCAAGTTAAGTCCTTTGTCAAAGTATTGGGGTTTTTTGAAAAGTCATGAGGCATATTTTCATAGAAAAAAATACATCACGACTTTTCTAATAACCCAATAGTTATTGGACCAAACAGAAACAGCTTGAGTCTGGGGCCACACATGCTTGAGGTTGCAGCAGTAATGCAACTGGACTCACATGGCAAGGTCCTGGATTCATATCCTGGGATCTTCCTCTTCACATGCCCTTGATACAGGCCTGGCTGAGACTGGAGGTAGATCAAGGTGTGAAGCTCTGTTGGGGTACCTATCTTTCTGTCTCTGTCCCTCTTGCATGGAAGAAATGAAATAAACCTAAAAAAGAATAGCTCAAATCTGCAACTTCTGACTTAAAATTGTTAACCTATGAAACAAGTTTTGTGATGGATGGATTTCTTTAATACCAAGAATATTTTTTCATTAATTCTTACCACAGGAGAATTTGCTGAATACTTTAATGCCATGGAGAAGAACACAATTTAGCGGGAAAATATACCTATAAGTAATTTTATCTAATAAAATAAACCACAGACTGATGTTAAATGGATGAAAAACTGAAAAGATGAAAAACTGAAAAAATTGCAACCAAAATAACACCAGATAAAGAGGCATAGCTAAGACATCCAAAAATATCCACATGGCTTTGGCTTATTAAGATATTTTACACTAATTTTTCTTAGAAAAAATTTAAAAGCATCTGAAAAACATGGAAGTTGTTTGAAAATCTGTATGACAAATTCAGTCAGTTTATAAGTGTTATTCAGATGTTTGTCAAGGAAAATAAAGTAGCCTCTCCCCAGAGATGGCGCATGGTTGGAGAGGCCCTTTTAATTCTTAGACTAGATGGCAACCTAGAGGTTTATGCAGCAGGCCAGTTACAGACAAGGCATTATTATCATCTCGAAGGGGGAAATACTGTGGAATTCCCCCAAGGTGTCATTTCTCAGACACTTTGCATGTATAGGTTTCTGACACTGGAGACCTCTGAGTGCATCTTCTACTTTGAA
>NW_006159617.1:2453297-2467740 GCF_000334495.1 Tupaia belangeri chinensis | reverse complement strand
TGACCCGCTCTCCCATCCTATATTCACAGAATTATCCCAATTGTCTAGTATTTTAGTGACTGTAAGAAATATGAAAACTTGTTCTGTGCCCTGGGTCTTGGTTTTTCAAGATGCCCAGGAGTCTGCCTGATTTTCCTATGACTTCAGCCTTCCCATGCACTTTTCTCCCAATACCATCTCCTCCTTGCTCCACTCCTCCTCCTCCTGGGACAATATATTGCCCTGAGTCCTGCCTGCTTCTCATCTACAACTCCTGTCCTCTTTCTGGCTGTGGAAGCCCAGGTGGGTCGCTGGCCTCTGAAAACCATGAGGACATAGGTCCATGTCTACCTGGACTTGACCTTCATCCTAGGGGTGGCTCTTGCTGCCCCAGCTGCTCTACTGGCCAGGGATTTAGGGCAAGCCTGGGGGTGAAGAATTGATACATAAAGACAATTAAACATGTTAAATTCTGTGAATATAGTTTTCATGATAAAATATATTTACTACATGCATATGTAATAAATAATGAGGCCCTAAATAATGAGCCCAGGAAGGGCTATGAAGCCAGACAATTCAGGAACCAGTGGCTGTTCTGACAAGGTGTAGGATATGAGCACAGGTCCCTGGATCCTAGGAGCCAGGATGGAAGTACCACCTTCACTGGTTCCTGCTGTACTCCATGGATCACACAACCGTTAGGCCACTGTCCATGCTCTCACAGTGGCCAGGGAAGGCTAGGCTGAGCTTGTACCATACAGGAACTGTTGCAAAACCTCAAGCCTGCTGCATATCAGAGCCCAGCTTGCCATTCCTGGTTTTGAGGAAAGCTCTCTGTGTAGCCTCTTTTCTCCCCTGAGAGCCCCTTGCCTCAATCTTTCAGGGAGCTTGTGACATGAAGCAGGTACTGAGCTCCTTGGGGTCAAAGCCTGCTCTGTTTCCTCCTAACTAGGTGACCACTCTGTGTACTTGGCCTGTTTTTTTCAGGGTGCCACCTTGCGGGGAACATGACAGGGCAAAGGTGAGTTAAAATGCCACAATGTTCCTGCAGTGTTTCCGTGTTTTATCTTCTGATTAAGCATTTTTCTTAGTTGCTGTAAGTCTTTGGCTGTCTTCTAGAGTTCTGATGAGGTTGATTCTGACAGTTCTTGTCAGTTTTTTTTTTTTTTTTTTTTTTTGAGAGGTTTTTGCTATAGGATGCGTGCACTCACCAGACAGAGAGAGACAGAGAGACAGAAAGTGAGAAATCACCCCCCCAGGGGGAATGGCCATGCCGCAATCCCTTCTCCTCCATTCTCTTCTCAGGATCTTGGGCATGCACGCACACGCGCCTGGCGTGAGTTTCAAGCCACTGGGTCCGGGACGCAAACCACAGTCGACTATGTGGGAGTCCAGTGACATAGCCATTACGCTAACTGCTGGTACAGTTTTTGGTTTTTTTTTTTTTTTTTTTTTTTTTTTCATGTTAATGGGGAGGGCCAGCTTCCTGGAGTTCTCTAGGCTGCCATTTTGCTGCCATCACTCTCCTCTCTCTAGCCTATTTTTATTATCTTTTTATAGTCCTTTATTTTCAACAATATTTATCTATACATAGAGTGGGTTTCTTGTAGGCAACTTATAGTTGGGTCTTGCTTTTCAATCCAGTCTGACAGCTCCTTCCCCTTTTATTGGTTTAAATTTTACTGTGATCAAATTTAAAGATTTCTTTTACTTTTTTCTTCTCTTCTTTTTTCTCCTTCCTCTCCTCCTTCTTCTCCTTCTCCTTTTTTCTTATTCTTCCTCTTTCTCCTCTTCTTCCTTTTCACTTTTTCTTTTCCTCTTCCTTATTCTTTTTAAATTGACCATAGGGTACATGAACTCATTGGAGAAAGACAGAGAGAGGGAAAGTGAAAAAGTATTCCCCGGGAGAGATGACCACACAACAATCTGTTCTCCCTCTTTATTCTTGAGCAACCAGTCTGCCATGTGAGATCTAGATGCCTTCACTACTGTTTCAGGGGCTGGCCCACTCCTGTCTTTTAGTAGATGGCTAGCCCATGTGGTAGACAAAATAATGAGCTCCTAAAGGTGTCCATGTCCTAATGCCTGGAACCTGTGACTGTGTCACTTTACATGGCATAAGGGAATTAAGTTTTCAGATGGAATCAAGGGTCCTCAGCTGACTTTAAAATAGGGGAGATTCAGAATTACTTAAGGTCCTAAGATCTTAAACCTTTGCCAGTACAAGACAGAGAGATTTGAAGATGGGATAAGAGAAAGGAGAAATTAAAAATGTGAGAGAGGTCTGACCTTCAATTGCTGTCTTAAAGATGGAGGAAGGGAACCGTGAGCTAAGCATCTAGGAAGTCTTAGGAAGCTCCAGCAGGCAACAAACCATAAGTAGACACTTAAGTCTTACAACTACAAGGGTCTGGATTCTGCTAGCAGACTAAATGAGCAGGGAAATAGACTCTCCTTGCAGATACTCTAGAGGGAATATAGCCCTGACTTTGGTTTTAGCTGAATGAGACTGGTACCAGAGCTGTAAGATAATAAATTAGTGTTATTTCAAGCCACTAAATTTATGGTGACTTGTTATGTTAAGAGAAAACGAATACAGATCATTAGTATATAATATGATTATTGATATAGTTGGGTTTAAATCTACTTTATTTTTTTTTCTTTGTCCAATGTATTATGTATAATTTCCCCCTTTTTACTGCCTTCTTTGTTACTGAGGTTTTTAAAATACATTTTCTTCCCTTCCAGAGAGCAGTTTTAGGATCATAGCAAAATAGGGTGGACAATAGAACAATTTCTTATATACCCTCTGCCCCCACTAATGCATAGCCTCCCTTATTATAAACATCCTCCACCAAAGTGGTTCATATGTTACAACTGATAGACCTACATTAACACATCATTTTCATCCAGAGTCCAAGTCTTAATTAGGATTCATGCTTGGTGTTGTACATTCTGAATATTTTTAATGATGCCATTTTCCTTCTTTTGGAGGGTTTAGTAGCTGTAACTTTTTTTTAGTTCTTTCTCATGTTTATAGTATACATATTTAATTTATAGTAGACTGTCTTAATATATCACTTCCCACAGCATTTCTCCCTCTTTCACTTGTTTTATTCTATTGAATATATCTGTTGAAGTGAACATCTCCCTGCATTTGTCAGAACTATTTTGGATATAAGTTGACAGAAAAACAGTCCAAAGTAGTTTGTAAAAACCTATGCTGTAATTGGCCCTATCTTGAATATTTTGGTAATCCCTGAAACAAAATACATGAATTTAGTAATAGAGATGTTGAAGGAGCAGATTGGGGTATGGACTCACCTCTGTAATAAGAATGGCACTGCATTGAATGCTCCCCAAGATAACATAAAGTGGAGGTATAGATCCTCAAGATCAGGTTAGTTGAATTTAAGAGTATGTTTGCCAGATAGTAGAGTTACCTTTGTCCACTAAATTCCAGAAATAGATTATGAATTCTTTGAGGAGGAGTAATATTTTATTTTTTTCATCATAATGCATGATTAAATTATCTGAGTTGAAATATTGGAACAGATCACCCTTCTCTCAGCTAGAAAGGACAGGGCAGTTAAAGGTCTCTCAAGCAGAATCCAGTCTATTTGCATTCCCCCATTCGCTGTATGATTTTTCTTTCTTCCTCTTTCATTTTCTTTGTCTCTTCTCCCTTACATTGCTCTTTGCTGTTCAGACTTCACTCGCTCTCAGAGGGAACTAGACAGGTCTAGAATTATAGTTTTAAAACATCTTAGTATAATGAGGCTCTGAGGAATCCTTGCCCACCATGAACCGTGATCAAAAGGGAAGAAAATGCTCTTCAGACACCTGTGTGGAAAACTCTTTCTGTGGGGACCACATTGCTAACCACAACAGAAGAGAGATATTGGCACAGAAGCAATTCACAGCAAAAGGAATGCAAACTAGTTCCCAGGTGCAGAAACATTCTCCAAAGAGTTATCCAAAAGTGAATACATCACCAAATGATGAAAAGTTACAGAAGAGGCTCAAGTATGAAAAAAAAAAATATGTCTACATCATAAGAACACAGTAACTCGCCTCTATCTCTTGAAAAACAAAGAATTTACTGAAATGGCAGAGAAAGAATTCTGAACATTCATTGTGACAAAATTCTATGGGGTGGAACAGAAAAGAGATAATGAACTCCATAGATGAGGAAATCTTTCCATGATTTGAAAGGAGAAATAGACACACACACAAAAAGAATCAACTGGAACTGTTAGAGACAAGGAAATCAAACACAGGAAATCAAAACATCTCTTGAAAGTATTAAATGCTGATTAGACCATGAAGAAGATCAAATCTCGAGTGTAGAAGACAAAACCTCTAACCTAGAACAAAACAACAAAAAGAGAAAATAACAAAAAATAGGATAATATATGAGAAATAATAAATGTTCACAAATCCAAATAATTGGTATCCCAGAAAGTGAAGAAACTAGTAAGGACATGGAAAATCTATTCCATGAAATTCTGGAAGAAACTTGTCAAGTTTAGAAAAGCACTCAAACATCCAGACCCAAGAAATACTAAGGATCCCAAATAGTATCAACCCAAAAAGATCCTCTCCATGGCACATCATAGCCAGACTGGTTAAAACCACAGATAAAGATAAGATACTAATATCATCAAAAGAGTAATGTCAAGTAACTTACAAAGGTTATCCCATCAGGACCTTTCAACAGAAAGAATGAAAGGAAAGAATGGGAAGATATAAAGTGTTAACAGAGAAAACAATTTCAACTAAGATTTTTATACCTGACAAGATTATCCTTCATATGGGAAGAAAAGATGAAAATCTCAGGCAAACAAAACCTGAAAGAATTTACCAACACCAGACCAGCTCCTCAAGTAATACTAAAGAGAATGTTGTACTAGAAAAACTTGAAAAAAAAGTACAGAAATAAGAGAATAAAAGCAATCAAGAAAATAGCCAACTTAATGGTAAGGACAAGTCAGAAATATCAATAATGACATTGAATGTTAATGGATTAAATTCTCCAGCCAAGAGACACAGATTCACTGAATTGTTAAAATATAACAGAAACCCCGTTTCTGTCGACTACAAGAAATGCATCTCATGGATAAAGACATACATAGACTAAAAGTGAAAGTCTGTAAAAAGGTATTTCATACAAACAGGAACCAAGAAAGAGCTGGAGTTGTGATATTAATTTCAGACAAAATAGGCCATAAAACAAAAACTGTAAGAGACAAAGAAGGGCATTATATAGTAGTAAAAGGGCTAATTAATCAAGAAGATACAATACCTATATATATATATGTATGTATCCAACTCAGGAGCACCCTAATATGTGAAAGAAAGACTGTTAGATCTAAAAGGAGAGATAGACTGCAACACACTAATTGTTGGAGATCTCAATACCCCACTCTCTCCTTTGGACAGATCATCTAGACAGAAAATAAGCAGAGATACAGGATCTAAACAATACCATAAATCAAATGGACTTGACAGACATCTATAGAACCTTCCACACTTAAACCATGAAATATACTTTTTCTCACCCCCATGTGAAACCTTTTTGAAGATTGACCACATAATAAGGCAAAAAACAAGCCTTTACATACTCAAATGCATAGAAACTATACCCAGTATCTTCTCCAACCATGATGGAATTAAACTTGATATTAATTTCAGAACAAAAAACCATGAAAATACGCAGTCACATGGAAACCAAATAACCTACTCCTGAATGACTTTACAGCTACTAAAGAAATTAAGACTGACTCGAAAGATTTGTGAAAATCAATACTATTATGTCACTTCTCAGTTCAAGACTTCCAAAAGCTTCTCTCACTAACTAAAAAAAAAAAAAAGCCCAGTGGACACTAAGTACATTCCATCTGATCTAGCATCTAGCTTCTTTCTTCTTTTGTATCATCAAGATCAACTTTCTTTCATTTGGTTTCTCTCCTATAGCCATATTCCTGGCCTTCTTGCTCTTCTTTGAACTTACCAACCATTTGCCTGTGTCAGTGCCTGTACAGTTGTTCCTCAGAGTGGACTGCTCTCTACCCTGATATCTGCCTGGATTGTATTATTTTAGTTGTTTTTCAGATCTCTGCTCAAATATCAATGTATTAGAGTTTTCTTTACCATGCTAAGTAAAATAGCACCTACTTCTTTATACTCCCTGTCTCTAATCCTGCATGATTTTTCTCTATAGCACTTATCACTGTCTAACATACTTTATAAATAATTTGTATATATAATATACAAATTATATATGTCTTGACCTGTAGTCTCCACTAGCTTGTGAACTCCATCAAATCAGGGATTGATTTTCCAATTTTATGCCCCCTGTGTTTTGAATTGTGCCTAGAAAGTAATTGGTATTTCATTAGTATTTGTGGAATAAATCAATAAATTAAAAGCCCTATGGGAGAAAGAATCTGTTTTGTTCAGATTTTAGTAGGACTAGTCATGTAAAATATATCCTGATGCTTATTTCTCATTCCCTTTGCCTAACTCTCACACCGTAATATCAACGAAGGCTCTCCTTTTTATTCATCTCCCTTCTTTTAACTATCAAATAAAGAAATCTGGACAATTTGATGGAAAAAAAATCAGAAAGCAATATTCTGCTATTAGCTATACTGGTATTATAACAGGATCCTGGCCTTACAAAATGTACTTCTTTCTGAAAAGCTGATTCAAGTTCATTCGCTTTTTTTTTTGGAGGGGTTTTTGCTATAGGGTGCGTGTGCTTGCCAGACATACAGAGAAAGACAGAGAGATAGAAAGCGATTGGCCACACTGCAATCCCTTCTCCTCCATTCTCCTCTTGGGATCTTGGGCATGCATGCACAAGTGCCAGGCGTGAGTTTTAAGCCACTGGGTCTGGGACGCAAACCGCAGTTGACTACATGGGAGTCCAGTGACATAGCCATTATGTTAACTGCTGGTCCCTATTCAAGTTCATTGAAGCACAAAGATTTTGGGTAGACAGTGCCACTTGCTCAGCTTATATGTCAGAAAGTCATCCAGAGGTAGTAGTAATTTCAACATAGTAGTTAAGTCCAGCATTTTCTTTCAACATTTCAAACAACCTTTTTGCTTTGGTTATGATCATAATAGCAGTAAAAGTGATACACTTTTTGTCTGTTCTTCAGTCCAGGTTGCTAAAAGTTTCTCCATATCTGATGCAAGCCCTTCTCAAAATTTTCTTCGCCTTACTGCCTTCAGTGAAGTGTGAAGCAGATCTTTTCTTTTCGTTTTTTTTTTTTTTTTTGAGTTTTGAGTTTTGAGTTTTGCCATAGGGCATGTGTGCTTGCCAGGTAGAGACAGAGAGAGGCAGTAAGGGGGAAAGTGAGAAACCACCCCACTACAGAAAATAACCATGCCACAATCCCTTCTCTTCCATTCTCCTCTTGGGATTCTGGGCACACATGCATATGTTCCTGGTGTAAATTTTCAAGCCACCAGGTCTGGGACTTGAACCACAGTCAAGTATGTGGGAGTCCAGTGCTTTAACTGCCACCTGATCACCCTGAAGCAAAGATTTTAACAGCTTCTGTCACTTTGTTGTTTTTCATCAAGATTGGAGCTCTGGTGGAATGGGAAAGCCTGTCAGACAAATAATAACCATCTCTGATTTTACACCTTTATAATCCTTAATCAGTTTTTGTTTTGTTTTGTTCTGTCAAGGGGTGTATGTACTTTCCAGAGAGAGAGAGAGAGAGAGAGAGAGAGAGAAAGCATCCCTTCTACATGGGGCACGATGATGATGACACAAGACCTTCGTCTCCATCTCTCTCTCTTGTTGGGATTTTGAGCATACATACATTCGTGCATAGTGTGTTTTTCAACCTGCAGGTTCTGGGACTCAAACCACACAGTCGGCTATGTGGGATCCAGCTGTCTTAACTACCAGGCCATGGCTGGCCCAATCAGTATTTTGTTTCCAGGTACATCACTCAATGTGCTGTTTTACTGGCAATATTTGCAGTGGATCTGGTATGTTTAGGAACTACAATGAACAAAGCAACATGAAATAAAGCACAAGCCAAAATGACTCCATGGAGACAGCGTAAACATGAGATACATGAGGTGGTGTAAGATGTCATATTGTTTTATAGTAAAATTTTTTTAACTGTAGGAGTACACACTAAAGTAATGATAAAATTATAGTAAACATAAACCAATAACATTGTCATGTATTATCATGATCAAGTATTATGTACTCTATGTAACTTTATATGTTATAGTTTTTAGTTTTGTGTAATGGCAGTACAGTAGGTTTGTTTGCATCAGTATCTCCACAAATGTGAGTAAATGCATTGCTCTATGATGTTGTGATGGTTACTTCATCACTAGGCAATAGATTTTTCTTTTCAGCTACTTTATAATCTTATGGAACCAGTCATACATACTGTCCATTGTTGATCAACAAGTTATTATATGACACATAAATACATACGAGAGGTTTTATAATCACTTCTCAAAGACTTCATCTCTTAATTCCATAGCTGGGTTAAGTTTTCACCCTTTTAATATTGTTAAGACGAATTTCAACATATCAAATTTTGGAGAATATATGAAAACTGTAGCAAATCCCAAATTTTAATTTTCTAAATTCCCTGTAAACAAAGATTTAAGTAGTTTACTAATATTGATATTTCTGGTTTCTTGAATTTCTTTAAGCATTTCTGGTTGTGAATATTAGAAAACTTTACCTTTCAGTTTTTTAAATATGTATTTTATTTTAATTTCTTTTATACATTCAATCACATATATCACTTAGCTTATAAAGTGAATATTCCAACATGATTACGTTTCTCACCAGTCCGACTGGGGATTCTATACATGTTATCAACAGATAATAACCCATTTCTTTGTCCCATAGATGTCTTGCTTCTCCATTCTCCTTAATGTCTTTCCTTAGACTCTCCTCCTTCTCCCACCCTCTTCCCACATTGTATCTGGTATCTATAACCATTCTTTATATTTCTAAATCCTCTATTCTTCCACTTTCAGCCATAGAGTGTGTACAGTCAGTATATATTAAGTATATATTAAGTCTCTCCTTCATAGCCTGTGATGATGGTTAAATCAACAGTAAATCTTCCATATCCATTCACTTTCTGTCAAAAGCCAGGGTCTTCTTTTCTTTAATGGCTGAGCAGTAGTCCGTAGAGTATATGTACCACACTTTTTCAATCCATTTTTCTGTTCATGGACGTTTGGGTTGGTTTCATGTCTTAGTAATTGTGAATAATGCTGCTATAAACATGGATGTGCAAGCACTTTTCTGACTAAGAGCTCTTCTGTCCTTTGGGTAGATACCAAGGAATGGGATTGCTGGATCATATGGTAGTTCTATTTGTAGATCTTTGAGGAATCCCCATATTATTCTTCACAGTGTCTGGACCACTTTACATCCCTGCCAACAGTGTAGGAGAGTTTCCCTTTCACCAGAGCCCTGCCAGCACTTACATTATTATTATTTTTCATTTTAGCCGTTCTGACTGGGGTTAGATGGTATCTCATTGTGGTTTTGATTTGCATCTCTCTTTATGATGAGGGATGTTGAGCATTTTTTCATATGTCTTTTGGCTATTCTTATGTTTTCCTTAGAGAGTTGTTTATTCAGCTCATTTTCCCATCTTTTAATTGGGTTGATCATTTTTTTTTAGGTAAGCTGCTTGAGTTCCCTGTGTATTCTAGTTATCAGTCTCTTATCTGAAACATAGTTAAAAAAAATATTCTCCCACTCCGAGGACTCTTGACTCACACTAATTACTGTGTCTTTTACCATGCAGAAACTTCTTAATCTGATTTAATCCCACTTATCCATTTTTGGGATTATTGACTGCTGTGGGGGTTTTATTTAAGAAGTCTGCCTACACCAATGTCTCCCAGTTTCCCCAGTGTTTTCCAGCAGTAGTTTTATAGTCTGAGGTCGTGGGTTTAAATATTTGGTCCCCTTTTAGTAGATCTTTGATCCCCTTTTAGTTGATTTTTTTTCAATGCTGAGAGTTAAGTTTCATCTCTCTGCAGGTGGATATCCAGTTTTTCCAGCACATTTGCTGAAGAGGTTTTCCTATTCCCATTGGATTGACTGGTATTCTTTGTTAAAAATCAGTTGGCTATATGTTTTGGAGTTTATTTTTGGATTCTCTATTATATTCTGATGGTCCACATATCTGTTTTTGTGACAATACCATGCTGTTTTGATTATCATTTTCTAGACTTAGTTTTTAAAAAATTATATATCTTAAACCTAAAACAAGGAAGTTCAGGTTGTTTGGGGAAGGAAGCTGTTTTATACTTTTATAAAAGAAAAGTTATCAAAGTCATGGGTACTTAGTTGAGAAAAGCAATAGAGTAAAAGAAATCTTTGTTCTTTTCCTGTCATAGCCTCTCTTTGAAGGAACTTATGTTTTTCATTTTACATTTCTAAGTAAATATGCATAGATCACCAATTCTTGAGTTTTTATCTTTAAACTGTATTTTTCTTGCAGATCATAGATTATAATAATTTAGCTCTTGTACTCTGTCTTCTACCTTCTTTTCATATTTCTAATTAAAAAAAAATTGCTATAGGGCATGTATGCTCACTGGTGAGAGAAAGAGAGGGAGAGAGAGAGAGAGAGCGAGCGAGCAGTTCCCAGGGCAGGAGGCCACTCCACAGTCCCTTCTTCATTCTCCTTTCAGGATTATGGCCATGCACACACACGTGCTTGGCATGTTCTCCAAAACATTCAAACTACACAGTTAGCCACGTGGGATCCAACCACTTTAACTACTGTGCCACTGACTGGCCCTGCCTAATGTTTTGATAATTATATCATTATTCACTTTCTTATTATTTTACTTTTGTTAAGATACACATTTTTCATATAAATTTTATTTATCATTTTATGAAGTTTAGACAGTATCTCTTGACTCCCCATTTTCAATGAAAAATATATTAACTCCATCCTTGCTTTCACCTGTTCTTTCCTTGTTCTATTTCCCAGCTTCTGATAGCTGAATTTTCCCAAGACAGTTACAATTTCATTCCATTCTGTAGTTATAGTTAAGTCACCTATACCTTGTGGATAATTCTAGATGTTAAAAATCAATATATATCACTCAATTAAAAATTTTCCATAATAATAGCAACTTATTTATTGTGTGCTTACAATGCACCAGGCACTAATCTAAAACCTGTGTGTATAATATCTTCAATTTCTTCTACATGTATTTACCAACAAACCAACAGATGGTATGTACTATATATTGGATAGTTTATAGGTAGTACAGATAAATAGATAATATATTTTATTAACATCTTATAGATATGGAAATTGAGGCATTGAGAAGTTAATTATTTGCTCATAGCCACATAGCTTAAAATAGTGGAGTCAGGATTTGAATCAATATAATCTTGCTTTTGCTATCTGAAAAAACCAGGGACCAGCAGTTAGCGTAATGGCTATGTCGCTGGACTCCCATGTAGTTGACCATGGTTCGCATCCCAGACCCGGTGGTTTAAAACTCACACTGGGCGTGTGTGTGTGTGTGTGTGTGTGTGCCTAAGATCCCGAGAAGAGAATAGAGGAGAAAGGATTGAGGTGTGGCCATCCCCCCTGGGGGGGGGGGTGACTTCTCACTTTCTGTCTCTCTGTCTGGCGAGTGCACGCGCCCTATGGCAAAAACATCTCCAAAAAAAAAAAAAAAAAGAAAAGAGAAAAAAAAGCACTTTAAAATGTCAGTGGCTTCAAACAGTAACCATTTCTGTACCTCATGATTTTATGGGCCAAATATCTGCGCTGCCTTAACTGGGCAGTTGTTTGGCTCTTCATTGGGTTCATTTCTAGCATCTGTGGGCAGCTAGGCAGTTTTCTTCAGATGATGAAGTGGATATTGGTTAGTGGTAAGGAGGAGACTGGGCCTTGTGTGTTTATCACTCAGAAGGCTAGTGGGTTTTCTTTTAATGATCACTGGTTTCTGGTATCTGTTTATATTTCAGAATGAGCATATACGGATGGTTTCCTCTCTGTGTACTCATGAATTACTTGCCAACTGGCAGATTTATGTCTAAATTTGAGTGGGGGAAAAGGTCATTGTCCTGTTATTATGCAAGAATAAGGGAAGGGAGCTAGGGACTCATCATTTATGTATATTAGCTCCAGTTTCTCAGCCCCACTGCAAATTCCATTCATTGGTCTATACATTTGTATTTCACAGTAGCTACAGGATTCTAGTCTCAGTACCAGTGAACCTACCTCCACATATATTGCTAGTCTACAGCTGTTTCTTTCTGTTTCACTTTTTAAAATTCTTCTCTTTCTTTTATATCTTAGGTGTTTGTTGACACTCACTCCCCCGAACATGTCACTTTCTCTACTATAAATTTACATCTCTGTCATTCCTTCATTATAATTTTAATATGTTCTGGAGAGAAAAGAGAGAGAAATGTATGGTCTCAATTGGACATTTTTACCTAGAACTTTTCTCTATACCTTACTTTTCAAAAAAGAAAAATGTTAATGTAATATTTTCTGCTCAGGAGGAATATCTAATCTTGTTTAAGTAATGAAAGAATCCTCTCTCATATGGTAACATCTATATTTTCAGGTCTTTTCAGCTAAAAGCTCGTAAAAACGAAGATGCTGTTTATGATTTAACATCAACTGGGCAAGAATGAAATACTCATACTGGTGTATTACTATTCTATCCAGATGTCACTATATACTATGGACTATGGTAGGAGCATTATATTATACTCACCTAGCTGTCCTGGGAGTGTCTGATATATGGGACAGGAACTCTTACCATACATGTATATAAATGTGCTTAATTAACGTAGACAGATTTCTTGTCAGTGGTTGGTATATTAATCTGGCAAATCCTTCTTCTTTCATCCTGCCAAATTTTTGATCTTTTGAAAGTCTGCCAATCTAGTTCTTAATGGTTCTAAATATGGGGAAGTCTTCATTTGGACTTCCTTGAGACAGGAGTCTGCCTTCTTGTTTTTCTTACTGTAATTCTTTTGAGTGCTCCTATTTCATGCTCTTCCTTATTCAAAACTGTAGAAAATCACTTTCTTTCTTGGAAAGAAAGACAGGTTTGGCCAGTTTACTCACTTTTCTTTTTTTTGAGAGAGATTTTTTGCCATAGGATGCTTGTGCTTGCTGGAGACAGAGACAGAAAGTAAGAAATCACCCCCCTCTCCTGGGGGAGATTGTCATGCAGCAATCCCTTTTCCTCCATTCTCCTCTCAGGATTTTGGGCACACACTCACATACACCCAGTGTGAGTTTTAAGTCGCTGGATGTGGGACTTGAACTGTAGTCAACTCTGTGAGAGTCCAGCAATATAACCATTGCACCATCTGCTGGTCCCCTGCCTGATTTACTTTCAAATCCAGCTTATATTTTACTAAGTCCTCTTTGAATTCTCCAGGGGCCATAGTTTTCATATCCTTACCTGTATCTTCTTTCCTCTAAATACATCCAGCTCTGCATATTCACCATCAGCCTTGTCTTGAGCCTCCCCATAAAAGTTTTCACACACACTTTTTTTGGTGTCCCTTTTCTCAGTGCCTAGTGAGGGGCTTTTTTTTTCCCTCTTTTTTCTTTATATGGTGGCCCTTAAAAAAACATAAATAAAGGAACTTAAAAATTATTTGGACGTTCAGTTTCAGCCACCTACCACCTTTGTTGGGGGAGAATCAATATGCAGAATGAATATGTTTTTAAAAAGTCCTTAAGTATCTCATTCTATAAATTTTACCTATGAAGACAGCCATTCATTTAAGAAGATACATTGAGTCCTAGTTGACTAACATAATGAGGTTATTAAAGAATGGATCTGGATTCCATGTAAGTATTAATAAAATAATCACAAAAATAAATGTAAAATTGAACAGGGCTCATGAAAGGGAAGGACAATGCCAAGAGACTTTCTTACAGTCTTGGAAGATAGGGAAGGGTCTTATTTTGACTTGTGGTAGGAGGGATATGAGTGTATTTACATTGAAAAAGAATTCAGGGATGCTTTGACGCAGTATATGTTTGTCACGGAGTCTCATTTTTGATACAAAGTTTTATGTTCTGTGCTGTCTGGCTCTGTGTACTGAAAACTACCTCTGGATTTTGAAAATTTATGTTGAAAGGTGAAGAAACTGTTTTATTCTCCTACTCCCTGTTACCTACTCCCTGTTACACCTTCCTAAACTGTTTCTAGTATCTACATTTGGCCTCCCTGCTATTACCCTGTCCAATCTTTTAGTTTCTGCTATTGTGTGCAGACAGTCAGAATATATTAAGTAGGGACATGCAATGCCTATTTTTCATAGTCTGGCTTGGTTCACTTAGCATTGCATCTTCCATGTACATCTACTTTATATCAAATATGAGGGTATCTTTTTTTTTTTTTTTTTTTTTTTTTTTTTAAGGATTGTTACCAAAGGGAATTA
>NW_006159617.1:2444983-2453115 GCF_000334495.1 Tupaia belangeri chinensis | reverse complement strand
TCTGTTGTTTTTGGTTATCCCTTTTTTTTTTTTTTTTTTTGCTGAATAATATTCCATAGTGTACATGTACCACATGTTTTCAATTTACTCGTCTGTTCTTGGACATTTGAGTTGATTCCATCTGCTAGTAATTGTGAATAATGCTGCAATAAACATGGACGTGTGAGGTTTTTTTGACTGACAGTTTCTTTATCCTCTGGGTGGCTAACAAGGAATGGAATTACTGGGTCATATGGTAGTTTCATTTGTAAGTTTCTGAAGAATTTCCATATTGTTTTCCACAGTGACTATTCTAATTTACATTCCCACCAACAGTGTTGAATGGTTCCCTTTTCACCATATCCTTACCAGCATTTATCATTTTTTTTTTTAATTTTAGCTATTCTACTGGGGTTAAATAGTATTTCATTGTGGTTTGGATTTGCATTTTACTTATGAGAAGAGATGTTGAACATTTTTTCATGTATTTTTTGGTTGTTTGTATGTCTTCCTTGGAGTGCTTTCTGTTCAGCTTGCTATTTGCCCATCATTAATTGGACTGTTGTGTGTGTGTGTGTGTGTGTGTGAGCTGTTTTAAGTTCTCTATGTATTCTGTTTATCAGTCCCTTATCTGGGGCATAGTTTGCAAATATATTCTCCCATTCTGAGGTTTGTTTCCTTACCCTAATTATTGTTTCTTCTTCTGTACAGAAGCTTTTTAACCTGATGTAGTTCCACTTGTACATTTTCAGGATTCTTGCCTGTGCTTTGGGGGTTTATTCAAAGTCATTGCCTATTCTCATGTTTCTAAGAGTACCCCCTGTAGTTTTTTCTACCAGTAGTTTTATAGTTTGAGTTTTATGTTTAGGTCCTTGATCTATTTGAGTTCACTTTTTTTGTTGAAAGTAAGAGATAAGGATCCAGTTTCATCTTTCTGTAGTTGAATATCTAGTTATTATGGTCCCATGTGCTGAAAAGCTTTTCTTTTCCCCACTGAATCATCTGTGCCCTTTCTTGAAAATCAGTTGGCTGTATGTTTTGAGGTTTATTTCTGAGTTCTTAATTCTGTTCCATTGGGCTACCTGCCTGTTTGTGTGCCCATAACATGCTGTTTTGATTACTAAAGCTTTGTAATATATTTTGAGGTCAGGAAGTGAGATGCCTCCTACTTCACTCTTTTTACACAGTACTGCTTTGGTGTTATGGGGCCTTTTATGATTCCAGACACATTTTATGATTTATTTTCTGTTTCTGTGGGGAATATCTCTGGTGGTTTGATCAGAATTGGTTTGAATTTGTAGATTAATTTGGGTAAAATTGACATTTTAATTATATTTATTCTTCCAATCCAGGAACATGGGAGGTCTTTCCACTTTTTTGTCTCATTTTAAATTACTTTTTAAAATTTTTCATAGTTTTCCTTGTAGAGGTCTTTCATTTCTTTGGTTAGGTTTATTCTTAGGCATTGTATTGTGTTTGTGGCTATTGTAAATGGGATTGGTTTCTTTAATTCTATCTCAGTTTATTCAATGCTGGTGTATAAAAATGCTTTAAGTTTTTGTATATTGACTTTGTATCCTGCCACTTTATCATTCACATATCACTTCTAGGAAGTGCTTGTGTGTGTGTGTGTTTGTGTGTGTGGATTCCTTTGTATTTTCTATGTATACAATCATATCATCTGCAAATAGAGATAATTTCACTTCTTCTTTTCCTATTTGAATGCTTTTATCTGATGGCATTGACTAGGCTTTCCAGTACTGTGGTGAAAAGGAGTGGGCAGTCTTGATTTATTCCCATTTAGTATGATGCTAGCTGTGGGTTTGTCATAACGGCTTTTATTGTATTGAGGAATGTTCTTTCTATGCCAGTTTTGCTGAGAGTGTTTTTCATGAAGGGATGTTGTATTTTATTGAATGCTTTTTCTGCATTGATTGATATAATCATATGGTTTTTATCTTTACTTCTGTTCATGTGATGTATTAAATTTATTGTTTTGCATATACTGAAACACCCTTGTATCCTGGCAATAAAGCCTATCTGGGCATGGTGTAATCTTTTTAATGTGTAGTTGGAGACAGTTTGCTAGTATCTTGTTGAGAATGTTTACATCTGTATTCATCAGGGATATTTGTAGTTTGTTTGTTTGTTTGTTTGTTTGCCCTTTACTGTTTTAGGATAAGGGTAATGGAGTCTTTATTGAATGATTTGGGAGGGTTCCTTCCTTTTGGATCTTTTGAAATACTTTGAGTAGAATGGGAATTAGCTCTTTAAATGTTTTACAGAATTAGGAAGTGAAGCCATTAGGATCTGGACTATTCTTTGTTTTGGGAGGTTGTTTATTACTGATTCAATCACATTGCTTGGTATTGGTCTATTCAGGCTTTTTATTTCTTCCTGCTTCAATCTTTGTAAATTATATGTCTCCAGAATTTTGTCCATCTCTTCTAAGTTTTCTTGTTCGTTAGTATATAATTGCTCATAGTATTCTCTCATGATCTTTTGTGTTTTCTTTTTTTACTTTTCTTTCTTTTAAAATTTATTTTATTATTAGTATTCTTTTTTTATTTATATATTCAATTGCTATACATCATTTGGCTTGTCAAGAGAATTTACCCAACACGTAATACACCTCAGACCAGTCCAGTTGAGAACACTATACACGTTATCATCAACAGGTAATACACCATTACTGTGTCCCACAAATGTCTTGCCTCTGTTTTTTCTCCTCAATTCCCTTCCCTATACACTTTCCCCTCTCCTGCCCTTCTTCCATATAGTCTCCAATGTCCATAACAATTTTCAATACTTTTATGTCCTCCAATCTTGATCTTTTGTATTTCTGTTATGTCCATTGTAATCTTGCCTGCTTCATTGCTGACTAGATTAATCTGGTTTCATTCTCTGTTCTTCTTGATTAATCTATAATAGCTATTAGAGTGTTAATTTTGTTTATTTTCTCAGAGAACCAACTTTTGCTGCCATTTATTTTCTCGATAGTTGTTTATTCTCTATTTCATTTATTTCTACTCAAATCTATTATTTCATTTCTCTTAGTATTTTTATTTTATTTTGTTGTTGTTTTTCCAGTTCCCTGAGATGTGTCATTAGGTTGTCTATTTGTCACCTTTCTGTTCTTTCTTTTAAGAACTATTTGCTATTTGCTATTAACTTCTCTCTTATGACTGTCCCATAGGTTATGAAAACTCATGTGCTCATTATCATTTTTCCAATGTGTCTTTTGATTCAGTTTTAATGTCTTTAGTGACTATAATGTTATCAAGATTAGGTTGTTCAGTTTCCATCTGTTTATGAATTTTCAAGGATTCTTTCTGCAGTTATTTTCAAGTTTAATTTCACTGTGATCAGAGAAGACACCAGATATAGTTTCTATACCCTTGAATATGTAAAGGCTTATTTTATGCCCTATCATCTGGTCACTCTTTGAAAATGTTCCATGTGAGCATGAGAAAAATATGTATTTTGTGGTTATGGGTGAAAATTTCTATAGATGTCTGTCAAGTCCATTTGACTTGTGGTTTCATTTGGATCCAATCTCTTTGCTTATTTTTTGTCTAGATAACCTGTCCAGAGACAACAGTGGGATGTTGACATCTCCAACAATTATTGTGCTGCAGTTTTTCTCATCCTGTAGTTCCAGTAGTCTTTCACATATATGAGTGCTTCAATGTTGGGTGCATAGATATTTATATGTGTCATATCTTCCTGGTAGACTAGCCCTTTTAGTATTACATAGTGTTCTCCTCTGTCACTTCTTACACTGTTTGTCTTAAAGTCTATTTTGTCTGATATCAATATCACAACCTCAACCTTCTTTTGATTTCCATTTGCACGGAATGTCTTCTTCCAGCACTTTACTTTCAGCCTATGTCTTTATTCTTGCAAGCAACATATGGAGGGCTCTTTTTTCTTTCTTAAAAATTCATTCAGCTAGTCTGTGTCTTTTAATTGGAGATATTAATCCATTAACATCAATATTTGTAGACTTATCCCTGTCATTTTACAGGCCATTTTCTTGGTTATTTTGTGTTCTTTCATTTCTGTTTGTCTTTTTAAAATTTTCCTGACATAGTACTACTTTCAATACTTCTTGAAGAGCTGGGCTAGTATTAGTAAATTAGTTCAAGTTTTGGTTATCTGAAATAGATTTTATTTGTTCTTCCCATTTGAAGGATAATCATGCTGGGCATAGTATTCTTGGTTGAAATTCTCTTTCTGAATATGTCTGTCATTCCTTACTTTCTTGCATTGTTTAGCTGGAGAGGTCTGATGTTAGCCTAATAGGAAAAACTTTTTAAGTAACTTGACATTTCTCTCTTGTTTAGAATCTTGTCTTTGATTTTTACCAATCTGGCTATAATGTACTGGGGGAAGAATCTTCTTTTGTTGATTCTATTTGACATCCTTTGTATTTCCTGTGTCTGGATGTCTGAATGTTTCTCTAGATTTAGCAAGTTTTCTGCAAGTATTTCATAGAATAGCTTTTCTATGTCTTTATTAGATTATTCAGCTTCTGGAATATCAGTTATTCAGATGTTAGGGTATTTAGTTGTATCTAGTATTTTTCATATGTTGTCTTCATTGTTTTTTATTTTGTTGTTATTGTTACTCTTTTTCATTCTATTTGGTGGCTTTCTCTAAGTCAGAGGCTTTGTTTTCTAGATCAGAGATCCTATCTTCTGCATGATATAATCTGCTATTAATACTTTTGAGGGGTTTTGATTTCTTGTATTATAGTTTTCATTTCTAGAAGTTCTTTTAAATTATTTTTTATGCTGTTTATCTCTTTTGGAATTCCTCCTTTAAGTCATGAAATGATTGCTCATCTCTTGGAATTGGTTGAGTGTTTTCTCTTACATCTTATTAAGTTTAAGATGAATCCTTTTCTGACATTTCAATGATTTCCTCTGTTAGTTTTTATTTTTTTTATTCCCTTATTGTTGGAGATAAGCTGTTGTGTTCTTTTGCATGGGAAGTATTTCCTGGTTTTCTCATAGTTGAGGCTCATTTGGTGATATATCCACTTCTTGCTAATTCTTTTGGAGTAGGTTTCTGTTGTTGTGTGCTTGTGTGCTTTCCTTTGTTGTGAATTAGGTCTGTGCCAATTTTCCTCTTCTACTATGGATAGCAATGTGGTATCCACAATGGGAGTCTTGGGTTCAGGTTTAAAAGAGGAGTTTCTTTCTTTTTTCCTGGTGGGTTCAGTGAGGGAGAGAATTCCTCCAGTGCCTCACAGTGTTCAGATGTTTGACTCTTATATAGTAGACTTCTCTAGTCTCTCTGCTCCTCGGGGGACTGAGTAGCAAAGTGAGATTATGAGGTGATAATAAGCACATAGTGTGCTGGCCCATTCAATCCTAACTTCCAGACTATAGATTAGGCAGGATGCTTTAGGTGAAGAATGACTGCTAAAAGGCCTCTTTTCCCTCTACTCCTATATGGGTGAAGGATAGGGTAAAGTTAGCACAAGAAAGGGTGACCCTGCCTGCCTTCTAATTCTACAACTGTAGGACCAGGGGCAGAGGTGTTGAAACTGAATAAGCCCTGCCTCCTACACCCTAGACTTGGCTGGGGACTTCAGGTGGACAATGGCTGCTGAAATGCCTGTTTTTCCTTTGCTCCTTCTAACTCTGCAATTGTAGGATCAGAGTGGTAGTATTGAGGCCAATTCAGCCCTGCCTCCCACACCCTAGACTGGGCAGGGGACTTCAAATGAAGAATGGTTGCTCACAGTTTATACTTAAAGACTCATAATATATGTGTCAGTATCCATTCTTCAAAGGGAGTTCTATTCTTTTGAAATTGGGTAAGTATGGAGTTTTGTCCATCACATGAAGAGTCAAATACAGTCTAGATTTTGGGTCTTTCATTGGAGGGAAATGTAAAACTTATTCCTATGAAAATTCAACTCTGTTGCAATAATGTAAGATGTGATATGGCTATGGGAATATGCAATGATGAGGAAAGAAATCTATTTTCTAATTTAAGTTTCAACATGTGGTGGCTGGAAATTTCAGATAACTAAATCTTAAAAAGCTTATTTCTAGGTTCTGGTGTGCAGATGGTAGGGGAACCATAACTCAATGCTAGAAGTCATATGGGAGGCCAGGACTGGGTCTCTCTGAGCATGCCAGATATCAATGTGCCATGATCCTACCTGGCAGCAAGGATGAGCATGGTGGGATTGGAGAGTGATAGAGTTCTGTTGGATGCCTCTCTCTCTCTTCCTTACTCTCTCACATGAAAGAAATCAAATAAATACACTCTAAAAAAATGCATATTTCTGTATTCGTAAAATCATAATAATACCAACTACTGTAGAGGTTAACCTTTTTTTTTTTTAAAAAAAAAAGAGTTTTTTGGTTTAGGATGCATGTGCTCACAGGAAAGAGAGACAGTGAGATGGAAAGTGAGAAATCACCCACGAGGTGAGATGGCCATGCCAAAATCCCTTCTCCTCCATTCCCCTCCTGGGATTTTGGGCAAACATACACATGTGCTCAGCATGTTTTTCAAGTTACTGGGTCCAGGACTTAAACTGTAGTTGGCCATGTGGGAGTCTAGCGACATAACCGCTATGCCATCTGCTGTTCCTGATGGTTAATTTTTAAAAGTCTCTTTTCATGGAAGAGAGACAGAGATATACAGAGACAGAAAGGCAGGGACCCCCAAGAGTGTTTCACACCATGATCCCTCCCCACCCCAGTCTTAGCCAATGAAATCACTGGAATGCATGCATGCATCTGGCATGCTCAGGGAGGTCCTGAAACATGAACCCAGGACGATGTGGGTCTCGTTGCATGCATTATCACTGCGCTACTGCCTGGTTGTAGTTAATTTTATTTTAAGTCTATTTATTTATTTATTTATTTTCATGATAGAGAAGTAGACAGGCAGGTACTCTGTAGAATCTTCCCATGCTGCAATCTTCCCCCAGTCATGTAGCCAGTCAGGATCACAAGAAAACTTAGGCATGGCTGGTGTATTCAGGTTACCACCTGCACCACCACAGCTGGGCTGTGATGGTTAATTTTATGTATCAATGCAGCCATGGCATGGTACCTAGTTTTCAGTTAAACACTTGTGTAGATGGTGCTGAGAAGGTATTTTTAGATGCAATTAGCATTTAAATCAGTAGGCATCGAATATAGCTTAATACCCTCTATAATGTGGATGGACCCCATCTAAGCATTTGGAGGCCTTAAAAGACCGAGGTCAAAAGAAGGGATTCTGTCTCTGGACTGCACTGTAGTCGAGACTGCAACATTAATTTTTCTCTGAATCTCCAGATTGATAATGTACCCTGTAAGATTTGGGCTGACCAGTTCCCTTATCCATGTGAGTTAATTCCTTAAAATACTCTATATAATACCCACATATATCACACTCATATACAGATAAATACATATAGCTACACAGACACATAAACATTCATACACATATATGTATGCATCAAATAAAGTTGTACTTTACATAGTTCAACATGTTTTTGGAAAAAATAGAATTAAAGTGTAAGTTATTTTGCTGTAAAAGTTTTTGAAATCCATGCATAATTTTTCCATAATCCACATTTTCTGTGGCCTTTGCTGTAAGCTTCTCACACCACACAAATACATGTACACCTTTTTTTTTTAACTTTTTAAAAAGAATTATTTATTTAATTTTATTTATTCATTCATTTTTATTTTTTAATTTGACCAGAAAGACTCAGAAAGAGAGAGAGATTGAGAGAGGGAAAGTGAGAAAGCAAGCCACCAGGTCCAAGATTCGAACCACGGTCGGCCATGTGGGAGTCCAGTGCCCTTATCCACCACACCACCTGCTGGCCCCACATGTACACCTTTTGTTTGTTGTTGTTTTCTTCTGGAGAATCCTGACTAATACGCTGTCTAGTCACTATCATAGTAAGATAAAATCAATTAATGAATGTAACTGTACTACAGACACTTAGGGCACCACATCCGGATGTAAGTTATATAAAACACTGTACTACAGACACTTAGGGCACCACATCCAGATGCGGTTAAATAGAGGTATAGATGCAGAACTTTCCCATATAATAGAGTGATAATTTTCTTGTTCCTTATTGCCATTTATTTTATACATCTACTTCCTAAAAATTGTTGCGAAGG
>NW_006159617.1:2421662-2444956 GCF_000334495.1 Tupaia belangeri chinensis | reverse complement strand
GCCAAAAATGAACCCTAGAAAGCCAAAGAAGAGTTAGAATATGCTAGATGATAGAAACTTAAAGAAGAGAGGGAGTTGGTTATGCACAAAATGATAGGATAAAATAAAGTTTATTGGATTTAGCCTTTATGAAGTAGCAGATGACCAAATGGTAGATTGGTGTTAGAGGAACTCCATATCTATGGGCAAGTGCAAAATCACAGAAATATGTCCTTGAAGGTTGAATTTTCAAGAAGTACAGTCTAGAGAAATAGAAAACTCTAGGACTACACCCAGTAGAATTAATTATCTTAGAGAAATTTACTTTAAAAGGATATCATGCATTATCAAGTGACCAGGACAATGAGTTAATCCTGTAGGATAGGAGTTCTATTTGTGGATTCAAGAATGGAGAAGGCATTGTAATATCTTAATTTTTTTTGTTCAGATTGCTCTTCAGATTTTGTGGAAAATTTTTTAATAAAGAAGTTATAAACAGAAGGATAAGAACTTTCCTTAATATACTATGCACAATTGATGCCATCAAAATTGGCAAATTTCCCAGGTCAAAAACTGTTATTAGCTCACTGTTCCTTTAACCAATATATTTTTGTTTGAATTATCTGCTGTGCTCTGACATGCAAGAGAAACATCAATTTCAAATAAAGTATCACCTGATGTTATCTAATATGTTAAATCTAGGGGTCATCTCTTAAATACAATGTTTAATAGAACTCCCTAAGACTGCATTAAATAAATATTCTTTTTTTTTTTTTTTGCAGTAACCTCATGATCATATTTATTTTTAATTGCTGGAATAAATGACTTCTGTTCAGATGACTTTAGATAGATCTATCTCATAGTTTATTCACTGGTGCAAGTGCTAATGTGCAAACAGCAAGAGTCTGAGTGCATGCATAATCAATAATGTTTCCAGAGGCTCTGTACTGAATTTAGTCAGAGATCTATTAGGCCTTGTCTTTCAATATCTCATCTCTCTAGCCAATTAGTCAAGCATTCCAGGGAAAATTGGCTGTATTAACCCTCCTTCCTTTGGACTATGAGGGGAAAAAATTATGCCCAGAGGGATGAAAATATTTTCTTCAGTGCTCCATACATATTAGAACCCATGTCTCCATGATTATGCACAATTAGAAATATTTCAGAGTCCTTCATTTATTAAACAGTCATTTGAAACACTTATTGTATCTTAGATGCCAGACACGGTTGAAGATAAAGCAGACAAGTTTACCACTGCTTTATATATATACATATAATTTGTGTGTGTGTGTGTTTTATGTATATATTGTATACACACACACAAACATATGTATAAACAGCAATCCCTTTTCCTCTCAAGATTTTGGGCACACATACATATGTGCCTGGTGTGTTTTTCATGCTGCCAAGTCTGAGACTTGAACTGCACTGTTGCCTGTGTGGGATCTAGCCTCCTTAATCGCCATGCCATCCACTGGCATACCACTGTTTATATATTGTTTAACAGGAGAAGAAAGAACATATATATAAGTAAAGCGATCAATAAATAAGATACTTTATACCTAGTATAATTAAGTCTTAAAATAGATAAAATGGGATATTACAATGTGCAGTGGGTTTAGAAGTGCAAATGATATCAGGTAAGTAGGGAAGAACTCTTTGAAGACATCACTTTGACCTAATGCTATGGGAGATGACATTTTCAAGGCCAGGAAATCACAATCTTAACGAAATGACATGAGATTTGGTATGTTGAAGAAAAAGAAAGTCTGCTTGGCCAGAGCACGGAGATTAGAGGTAAGAATGGTATGAGGGAAGACTGCAAGTTCTTATAGGCTCTTATAGTTGGGAACTGGATTTGATTCTACCTCTGGAAGTCACTGGAATGTATTGAGTTGGGGAATGACAAACCAAGTTTTTCATATCTTCTGCTATTTTCCCCTTGCACTTTCAGAAGCACCTATCTTTTCCCACAGATTTTCTGTGTCAATATTTTATATATTTTCTAGATAGCTGTTTAAGTAGTTGTATTCTATGAAGTAGTAGTAGTGAGTAATAGTATTGTTACTTTTTTAAAAAATATATTTATTTATTTAATTTCATTTGTTGTTATTATCATTTTTAAATTTTGACCAGAGAGAGACAGAGAGAGAGAGAGAGAGAGGGGAAGCGCGAAAGCAAGCCTCCAGGTCCAGGACTTGAACCGTGGTCAGCCATGTGGGAATCCAGTGCTCTTAACCACCAAACTACTTGCCAGCCCCAGTATTGTCACTTTTTAAAAAAATAGTTGCATTTTTTTTTTAACATTTTTGGTGTAATATCACATGAATTGAAATAGAAATATGACATCACATGAAGTGAAATTGAGGTGGTTCCATCCAATCAGAGTCTGCATATTTGCAGTCTATGGATTGCATCCAGCCCATAGATGTGTTTTATTTGAGCCATTCAGGATTTTACAAATTGAGAAATTTGTCATAAGTATTGAGAGTAATGTAATGAGCGATCTGGGTCTTGTCCAAATTTCCTAAGGAGTTAGAAATGTGGACAAATGGAGAGTATAGGAAGAAGAGATTTTTTTGTTTTGTTTTGTTTTTGTTTTTGTTTTTGTTTTAAGAAGGAAGTTGAGTATTATTGAAGGAGTGGAAGGGGGCCTGAGTGGGTTGCTGCAGGTGGGCTGAAATGGTGTAGGAGTCTGACGAAGAACTCATTTCTTTGAAATGGGTTATTAGCCTAGGTCCTGGAACTCAGGACACCTGGGAGTCTTGAGCTAATCTTAGTCCCTGGATGCAGCCAGATGGCTCTTTGTTTTAGTTAATGATGGAGATTTTCTTATCTGTGTGCTCCAGACAGTGGGTAGTTTTGGTCTGTTTTTAGTCCAGTAACAGGGAGTCATAAATTCATCTGAGAATTGTAATGGGGGCATAGTGAACATTTATTAGACTATAGAAAGCCAAAACCACAGTAACTCCATTATTGGGAGGCCTTCCCCTATCTACCTACAAGTGGAGTCTAACTCCTAACATACATATACATGTACATATATTATAGAGTTTACAATAAGGGACTAAAGGCGAAGCTAAAGACAAAGACACAGAGGGATCAGTCAGTGGCATGATCCCACATGGCCAACTGCACAATTTGAGTCCTGAACTCTGCAGTATGAAAAACATGCCAGTTAAATGTACAAGTGTACCCAAAATACTGAGAGGATAATGGAAGAGAAGTGATTGTGATATGATCCTTGGGAGGTGCTTTCTCACTTTCTCTCTCTTTTGCTCTTTCTGTCTCTGGTGAGTTCATTCACTCTAAAGCAAACTAAATAATAATAATAAAAGTAAAAGTCAACTGGGGCCAGCAGATGGTGTAGTGGTTATGTTGTTGGACTCCCACGTGACTGACAATGGTTCGAGTCCCAGACCCAGTGGCTTGACAATCATGCTGGATGGATGTGTGTGTGTGTCCAAGATCCCAGGAGGAGAACGGAGGAGAAAGAATTGTGGCATGGCTATCCTCCCTGGGTGTAAATTCTCACTTTTTCTCTAGCTCTTTCTGTTTCTCTCTCTCTGGAGAGTGCATGTGCCCTAAGGTAAAAACCTCTTTAAAAAAAAGTCAACAGTGAGTTAAAAAAATAAAGAATAGACTGGAAAGATAGGCTTTATAAAACCATGATAAAAGCCCAGAGATCAGCACTCAGTGTATATGGCATGTGGTATTTAGGAAACTTTCATATTACATAGCTAAAGAGATCTAAGAGACAAGATATTGGGTTGTCGGAAAAGTCACGAATCATTTTTGCATAGAAAGACATAAAAAAATACATCATGACTTTTCTGACACCTCAAAATATAGTGAACCTGTATTGCTTGGGTCCAAATTCTAGTTTTTTAATTCTTATGAGTTATATGACCTTGATCAATTTATCTTTCTTATACTTCAACTTTTTTGCAAAATTGAGATAATAAATTCTTTCTTCATAGGGTTGCTGTGAGGATTCATTTTTAATATACATGGAGCACTGAGGACAATGCCTGTCACTTAGTAACATTGAATAAGCTATTATAATTTTTATGTTACAGATAAAAAGAAATGAAACTCATTTAACTAATTGATATAGTTAAAGTTATATAACAAGTAAATGGAAGAATCAGATCCTGAAAATAGGTGTTTTAAGAAGCTCTGCTGGACTTAAGTTTTTCAATAATAATTTGGGTTATGTACACAAAAATGCCTCTCTGTAGCCTAAAGTTTTATCTAAATTAGCAGTTTATAGTTTTTTGGTCTCAAGAACTCATTTTTAATAGTCTCTTATTTTTAATAGTTTTAAACATGGTTGAGGACACCAAACAGCTTATGTTTATGTGATTATATCTGTTGAAATTAACTATATAAGAAATTAAAGCTGAAAAAATTTAAAAATTTACTTATGAATTCATTCAAAAACCAAAAATAAGCCCATTACATGTCACCATAAGCAACATGTTTTCAATGAAAATAACTATTTTCTATAACAAAATTAGTGAGAAAACTGGCATTATACTATATTTTTATATAAAATCTCCAATGTATGGCACAAAACCAGGATTTTTTATGTTTGCATCTGCATTCAATCTGTTGCAATATCACTTTGGAAAACTTCAATGTATTGCACATTCATCTTCTTATTCCAATGAAAGTAGTTTTGTTAATTGTGAAAGCTGGCCCAGTTTTATTCTTCTGCTGGTGGATATATAGTTCTTCTAGCACCATTTCCTGAAAAGACTTTTTTCCCCATTGCACTATTTTGTACCCTTTGTCAAAGAGCAGTTAGTTGTTATAATTTGGGGTTCATTTCCATGTTCTCTGTTTTGTTCCATTAGTCTATGTGTCTATTTAGCCAATATCATGTTGTTTTGATTATCACTGCTTTGCAATATATTTTAAAGTTGAGTAGTGAGTTACCCCTCTTACTTTATTCTTTTTTCACAGAATTGCCTTGGCTATAAGGGATGTTTTATGATTCCAGATGTATTTGTGATTGTTCTAGTTCTGTGAAGAATGTCATTGGTAATTTGATTGGAATCACATTGATTATGTAAATTAATTTAGGTAGAATGGACATTTTGATCATATTGATTCTTCTAATCTAAGAACATAGGATGTCTTTCATTTTGGGGTATCATACTCAATTTTTTTTTCAATTTTTTGTATTTATTTTTGTATATATAGAAGTCTTTCATTTGACACATGCTCCAAGAGTTTCAGAGACACCTAGAGGTCCTCAGATAATAATTTGAGAACTATTGATCTAGATATTGGGTCATTAGAAAAGTCATGATGCATTTTTACATAGAAAAACATGTCATCATATTACAGAGTGAGCAACAAGGAGATGGAGCTACAGAGAGACTGTGGTTCATCTCCCACAGCCCATTGAACTCTCAGATGTGTTACCTGGGATCTGGAGAGTCCCACCCTTCCCCACCCCACCCACCCCCTGTGCCATTGGAACATCTACTTCGGCCAGGATGGGCCAGATTGCAGAGTGAGAGGCAGGTAGACAGAGCTGCACCTCACTTCCTCCCACACACTTTTGAACTCTCAGGTGTGTTAACTGGGTTCTGGAGAGTCCCACTCTTCCCTAGCCCCACACCACTGAAATATCTATTCCAACCAAGATAGGCCAGGTTGCAGGCTGAATGGCAGGGATATGGAGCTGCAGAGAGTCGTGACTCACCTACTCCAACAAGTGACTTTTGGAGTACTTGGTGCCTATAGAGACTATATTTTTCTGGTCTCATCATAGCAAGATTGAACAAAATCACAGAAAGATAAGAATTGTATCTCTTCCTCTAGCTACATCATCCAACTTAGTGCCATGTACACCCAGACTTGACACTTTAGGGAGAAACCAAGCACTTCAAGCTGACTACATACACTATTCTCTGATTGGAACATGAGGCCCTCTTCAAAGAACAAACCAGAGAAGTAGAGTGTAGAGTTAACTCCAAGAAATTAGGAAGAAATATATAAGATATCAGATGACCAGAAATCATCACAGATGAATAAGAAATACGAGAAACCAAGAAAAAAATCTCTCCCTCATGAGAAACGAACATTTTATCATCCACAGATAGTACAATGGAACTTGTGGAAAAGCCAGATAAGCAATTCAGAATAGTCTGCCAAATTAATTGATGCATTTTGATATAATTCCAATCAAATTACCAGAGATATTCTTCAAAAAGCTAGAAAAAATTATGGAATTTGTTTGGAATCATAGAAAACCTCACATTGCCAAAGCAATCCTGTGCAAGAAGAGTGGAGTGGGTGGCATCTCAATCCCTAATCCTAAAATATATTATAAAGCTGTGATAATCAAAACAGCATGGAATTGGCACAAAAACAGACATGTTGACCAATGGAACAGAATAAGGACTCCAGAAATGAACCCTAAAACATATAGCCAACTTATTTTTGACAAAGAATATCAATCTAGTGGAAAAAGGAAAACTTCTTTAGCAAATGGTGCTGGAAAAACTCAGTATCCACCTGCTGAAAGATGAAACTGGATCACCATCTTGCACAGTCAACAAAAATCAACTCAAAATGGATCAAAGATCTGAACCTAAGACCTCAAAGTATAAAAGTATTGGCAGAAAACACTGTGGAAACTCTGGGAGACATTGGGGTAGGCAAAGATTTCTTAAGTAAGACTCCCAAAGCATTGGCAACAATTCCTAAAATGCACAAGTGGGATTATATCAGATTAAGAAGTTTCTGCACAGCAAAAGACACAGTAAAGTGATGTGAATTAACATCCCTAAGGATGGGAGAATATTTTTGTAAACTATGCCTCAGATAAGGGACTGATAACCAGAATACACAGGGAATTCAAGCAGCTTACCTGAAAAAAATGATTAGCCCAGTTAAAAGATAGGAAAATGAGCTGAACAAAAATCTCTCTAAGGAAGACATATAATAGCCAAAAAAACATATAAAGAAATGCTCAACATCCCTCATCATAAAGGAGATGCAGATCAAAACCATAATGAGATACCACCTAACTCCTGTCAGAATGGCAAAGGCTAAAAATACAAAAAGTAAGTGTTGGTGGGATTGTGATAAAAGGGGAACTCTCCTACATTGTTGGGAATGTAAACTGGTTCAGCCGCTGTGGAAAACAATGTGGAAGTTCCTCAAAGATCTACAAATTGAACTACCATATGATCTAGCAATTCCACTCCTGGATATTTATCCAAAGGACAGGAGAATGCTCAGAAAAGCATTTGCACATCAGTGTTTATTTTAGCATTATTCATGATTGCTAAGACATGGAACCAACTCAGATGTCCATGAATAGATGAATGGATTGAAAGTGTGGCATATATTCCCTATGGAATACTAACCAGCCATAAATAACCGGCCATAAATAACCGAGCCCCTGGCATTTGATAGTAAGCGGTGAAGTATGGGAGATTTATTGCTGAGTGAAGCAAGCCAGGCTATGACAGAAATATATTGTATGTATCCACTTACGATATACCAACTATCCACATTCTATGCTAGAAATCAAAAGATTGTAGGTCATAAAAGCAGTGAAAATAGGTATGTATGCTGGAGACAGTATGTAAATAGGAGAAGGGAAGTGTATAGTGAAAGAAATTAGGGAGAAAAAATAGAGGCTCAAGACATTTGTGGAACAGAGAAATGGTTTATTACCTGTTGATGATAATGTGTACAGTGTTCTTAACTGGACTAGTCTGAGATGTATTTCATGTTGGGTAAATTCTCTTTACAAGCCAAATAATGTATAACAATCCTATTATATTAAAAAAAGAAGAGGAATAAAAATTAAATAAAATGCACCCATGGATAAAGACATACAGAGACTAAAAATGAAGGATTGGAAAAAGGTATTCCATGCAAATGGGAACCAAAACCAGCTGTAGTTGGGGTACTAATTTCAGACAAAATAGGTATAATACAAATACAGTAAGACGGGTACTAATTTCAGACAAAATAGGTATAATATGAATACAGTAAGAAAAGACAAAGAAAGACATTATATAGTAGTAAAAGTACTAATTATTAAGAACATATAGCACCGGGAACCAGCAGTTAGCGTAATGGTTATATCGCTGGACTCCCACATAGTCGACTGCGGTTCGCGTCCCGGACCCGGTGGCTTAGAACTTACGCCAGGCGCGTGTGCGTGCGTGCCCAAGATCCCGAGAGGAGAATGGAGGAGAATGGATTGCGGCATGACCATCCCCCCTGGGGGGTGATTTCTCGCTTTCTGTCTCTCTGTCTCTCTCTGTCTGGTGAGGGCACGCACCCTATAGCAAAAACCTCTCAAAAAAAAAAAAAAACATACAGCACATAAGAATATCTGTGCACCCAACTCAGGAGCACCCAAATATGTGAAGGAAAGATTGCTAGATCTAAAAGGAGAGATATACTGTAACACACTAATTGTTGAGGGTCTCAACACCCAGCTATCTCCTTTGGACAGATCACATAGACAAAAAAATAAGCGAAGAGATACAGGATCTAATCAATACCATATATCAAATGGACTTGTACATGGCAAGACATCTATAGAACCTTTCACCCAGAAACCATAAAATACACAGTTTTCTCACTCCCATATGAAACCTTTTCAAAGATTGAGCACATGATAGGGCACAAAACAAGCCTTTACAGATCAAAGATATAAAAACAATAGCATCTTCTCTGACCATGATGAATTAAACTTGATATTAAATACAGAAAAATCCATGAAAATACAAACATGGGGAAATTAAATAACCTACTTATGAATGACTTCACAAGTACTGAAGATATTTAAAAAGATTCATGAAAACCAATGATAATGAGTACACAAGTTTCCATAATCTATGGGACACAGTAAAAGCCATCATAAGAAGTAAGTTCATAGCAATTAGTGTTGGAGAGATGACAAATGGACAAACTAACATTTGCCTCAGAAAACCTGGAAAAAACAGCAACATAAAAAATTTTAAATGCCAGGAGAAAAGAATAAAGATTCAAACAGAAATAAATAAAATAGAAAACGAATAATACAGAAAATAAATCAAAGCAACAGCTGGTTCTTTGAAAATATAAACAAGATTGATACACCATTAGCTAGACTAATTACAAAGAAGAGAGAAAGAAATGAGAAAAATCAAATTTGCAATAAAACAGGCAATATTACAACGGACACAATAGAAATACAAAACATCATTAGGGGATACTATGAGTGACTATACAGCAACAAATAAGAAAACCTGCACACATATAATCTACTAAGATTGAATCAGGAGGACACAGAAAGCCTGAATAGAGGGACCCACAGTTGTGCAATGGCTATGTCGCTGGACTCCCATGTAGTCGACCGTGGTTTGAGTCCCGGACCTGGTGGCTTAAACTCACACTGGGCGCATGTGCATGCATGCTCAAGATCCCGAGAGGAGAATGGAGGAGAAAGGATTGCAGTGTGGCCATCCCCCCCCTGGGGGGGCGATTTCTCATTTTCTGTCTCTCTGTCTCTCTGTCTTCCTGGCGAGCTCACGCACCCTATAGCAAAAACCTCACCAAAAAGAAAAAGAAAAAGAAAAAAAAGCCTGAATAGACTCATAACAAGCAATGAGATTGAATCAGTAATAAATATACTCCCAACATAGATAAGCCATGGTCCTCATGGCTTCACTTCTGAATTCTACAAAACTCTTAAAGAAGAGTTAATCCCCATTTTACTCATTATTTTTAAAGATCCAAAAGGAAGGAACCCTCCCAAATTAATATTATAAAGCTTCCATCACTCTCATCCCCAAAACAGACAAGGACATGACAAGCAAGGAAAACTACAGACCAGTATCTCTCATGAATATGGATGCAAAAATTCTAAACAAGATACTAGCAAATCATATGCAACATATAAAAAACATCGTGACCAGGTAGGGTTTATTCCAGGGATGCAAGGGTGGTTCAACATACACAAAACCATAAATGTAATACACCATATTAACAGAAAGATAAAAACCATATATCAATCAATGCAGAGAAGGCATTTGATAAAATATAACATTACTTTATGATTAGAACTCTCATCAAAATAGGCATAGAAGGTTCATTTCTCAACAGTAAAAGCTATTTATGAAATACTTGTAGCTGATATCATACTGAATGTGGAAAAGCTGAAAGCCTTTCCACTAAAAACTGGTACAAGACAAGGCTGCCCACTTTCTCCACTCCTTGTCAATATAGTGCTCGAAGTCCTAGCAAATGAAACAGTATAGGCATTCAAATGGGAAAAGGAGGTGAAATGATCTCTATTTGCAGATGACATGATTGTATACACAGAAGACTCAAGGGAATCAGTGAAAAACCTAGAAGTAATAAATGAATACAGTAAAGTAGCAGGATGCAAAACCAACATAAAAAAATCTATTACATTTTGGGAGTCAGTGTAATGGCTATGTTGCTGGACTCCCATGTAGTCGATTGCGGTTTGAGTCCCAGACCCAATGGCTTAAACTCACGTCGGGCGCATGTGTGTGCATGCCTGAGATCTCAAGAAGAGAATGGAGGAGAAGGGATTGTGGCATGGCTATCCCCCCTGGGGGGGTGATTTCTCACTTTCTGTCTCTCTGTCTGTCTCTGTCTTTCTGGTGAGTGCACATGCCCTGTAGCAAAAACCAAAAAAACAAACAAACAAAAACTATTACATTTCTACATATGAACAACAAACAGGGTGAGGTGGAACTGAAGAAAGTAATCCCAATTATCATAGCCACAAAAAGTATACGATATCTAGGAATAAATCTAACCAAAGAAGTCAAAGATCTCTAAAAGGTAAACAATGAAAAGCCAAAAAGAGAAATAGAAAATGACACAAAAAAGTGGAAGGACATCCTATTTTCCCAGATTGGAAGAATTAATATAATCAAAATGGCAATTTTACCCAGATTAATCTACATATTTAATGCAATTACAATAAAATTACCAGAGACATTCTTCACAGATTTAGAAAAGACAATCATAGAATTTTTCTGGAATCATCAAAGATCCTGTATTGTCAAAGCAATTCTTCACAAGGAGAGCAGAGTAGGAGAAGTCTCCCTCCCTGATCCCAAAATACATTACAAAGCTGTGGTAATCAAAACAGCAAGGCATTGACACAAAAACAGACATGTGGACCAATCGAATAAAATAGAGAACCCAGAAATATACACCAAAACATACTGCCAACTTATTTTTGACAAAGGGTACCAGTATATCCAGTGGGAAAAGGAAAATCTCCTTAGCAAATGGTACTGGAAAAACTGGGTTTCCACCTGCAGAAGGATGAACCTGGACCTCCATCTCTCACCAACAAAAATTAACTCAAAGTGGATCAAAGATCTAAACCTAAGACCTCAAACTATAAAACTACTGGTAGAAAACACTGAGGAAACTCTGGGAGACATTGGGGTAGACAAAGACTTCTTAAATAAAACTCATAAAGCATATGCAATAATGCCTAAAATAGACAAGTGGGATTACATCAGATTAAGAAGTTTCTGCACAACAAAAGACACTGTAATTAGTGTGACTTGACAACTCTCGAAATGGTAGAATATTTTTGTAAACTATGCCTCAGATAAGGGACTGATAACCAGAATACACAGGGGTAACTCAAGCAGCTTATCTGAAAAAAAGTGACCTACTCAAAAGATAGGAAAATGATCTGAATAAACAATGCTCTAAGGAAGACATACAATGAATGAATAAACAATTCTCTAAGGAAGACATACAATGAGCCAAAAAGCATATAAAAAAATGCTTGACATCCCTCCTCATTAGAGAGATGCAGATCAAAAACCACAGTGAGTTACCATCTAACCCCAGTCAGAATGGCTAAGATTAAAAATAATAAGTGTTGGTGGGCTATGGTGAAAGGGGAAGTCTACTACACTTGTTGGTGAGATGTAAATTGGTCCAGCTACTATGGAGAACAATATAGAGGTTACTCAGAGATCTACAAATAGTAAATACTATATGATCCAGTAATTCCACTCCTAGGTATCTACTCAAAGGATAGGAGAATGCTCAGTTGGAAAAGTACTTGCACATCTGTGTTTATTGTGACATTATTCACAATTGCTATGACATGGGACCAACCAAAATGTCTACAAACAGATGAATGGATTAAAAAAATATGACACATATACTTTATAGAATAATACTACTCAGCCCTAAACAACAAGATCCTGGAATTTGATAGAAAGTGAAGCAATATGGAAGAGTTACTGCCTACTGAAGCAAGCCAAGCTATGAAAGACAGACATTGTATATCTTCACTTAACCTACACTGACTATCCACACTCCGTGGTGGAAACTAGAAGATTAGAGGATATAGAAGCATGCAAAATGGTTATGGATACTGGAGACCAGGTGGGAAGAGGGTAGGAGAAGGGGGAGAATTTGAGGAAAGAAATTAACAAGAAAAATAGGGAAAAGTGTTACAGGACACAGAAATGCATTATTATCTGTTGATGATACCATGTATAGTACCCTCAACTGGCCTGGTGTGAAGTGTATTTATTTTAGGTAAATTCATTTTACAAGCTAAGTGATGTATAGTGATTGAATGTATAAAATAAATCAAGAAAAACATGTCGTGACTCTTGATATCCCAGTAGAATCAGAGATTTGAGTTGAGAGAGAACTATACCCTGTCCAAGTCCCTGCATCGACTTTAGAAGTAGAAACTAAATGGATAAGAGCAAATATTTGCAGGAAAGGAATATTTATTGTCGTCGTATAATATTTCTGACTTTAGTTGAATATTATTACAACATAAAGGGACTTTACAGATTCATGGAAAAATGGAAATAAAATTTGAATTTTTTTAGTGTAAACATGTTTTGAAATTAATGCATAGTTTTTTCATAATTGTCATTTTCCATAAACTTTTTGAAGACAGGATTTTTAAAAACAATTATTTATTATTGTTATTTAATTTAACAAGGACAAAAAAAGAGAGGGAAAGTGAGAAATCAAGCTGCCAGGTCTTGGACTCAAACTGTGGTCGACCATGTGGAATTCCAGTGCCTTATCCATTGTGCCACTTGCTCGTCCCAAAGATTGGATCTTTAGGTACCCTAAAGTATTTATTGCTTTGCCTACAATATAAAATGTCATCCCTTTCATGCCTTTATGTCAACTTGTGTGTCTGAAAAAGTTGAAATAAACATGGTGCTCAGTTGCTCAGAAGTAAATTGAGTGAAATAGTGTGCTCCAAATCCACAAGAAAATGGGACATATTCCATGAACTTACCTTCCTTCCTTCTTGTCCTTCCAAGCTCATTGGCATTTCCGAACATTATGTTAGTTTTCTTTGTGATGGGAGTTGGGTAATTCCAGGGGCTTCTTTTTGCAGTTAATGGGCATAGTACTTGAAAGATAACTTCTGCTTGATAATGGACTCAAGAATGACCTATAAAGCGTTTAATTATCTTATCCATTAGATCCTCACCAGTTTGAAGACTGGTAATTATATAGACTTCATTTAGAGTAAGTAAATTATTTATAATCAACTCAGCAAAGCACTCATATTTTAGGCTTGGAATGAACCAATTTTTTTTTTTTTTGAGAGTTTTTTTTGCTATAGGGCGCGTGCGCTCGCCAGACAGAGACAGAAAGCGAGAAATCACCCCCCAGGGGGGATGGCCATGCCGCAATCCCTTCTCCTCCATTCTCTTCTCGGGATCTTGTGCATGCATGCACACACGCCCGGCGTGAGTTTTGAGCCACTGGGTCCGGGACTCGAACCGCAGTCGACCACGTGGGAGTCCAGCGACATAGCCATTACACTAACTGCTGGTCCCGGAATGAACCAATTCTTGTAAATGGGTTCCTTCTGATGATTTCTGAGTATTTGCGGCCTTCTCACAGGCTGAATGTTTCATTTCTTCAGGCAAAGAGTGAAGTCCCACATTCTCTGTTAATACTATCTATAATTCATTCAATTGTTCATTCAAAACCTGTTGGCTATCTACTACACCAGACAGGATGGTAGATATTTAGTAACTTGAAGATTAATGTCCAAAATTAGTTTATTTGAGGAGTACAGGAGAAATGTGTAAATTGTTTAAATATATGTGGAAAACGCTTTATTAGAGCCATGGACAGTGTTTTGACAAACAATCAAGAGGAGGCTAATTTTACCTGAATGATGTGGAAGTTTCTTACTAGAACTGCGTCCTGTATGGCATAAAGATTCAGGGAAAATGAGAGAATGGATATTTTTCCCTCTACAGAGGATGCATGCCCTTGCCAGTGAAAGAGAGAGAGAGAGAGAGGGAGAAATCACCCCCTAATGGGGTCTGGTCACATCACAACCCCTTTGCTACCATTTCTCCATCCTTTTGGGATTTTGGGCATGCTTGCATATACATATAGCATACTTCTCAAGCTGCCTAGGACCAGGATTTGAACCACTTGTTCAGCTATATGGGATTTGATTCCCTTAATCACTAGGCCATACGATTGGTCTGAAAAGGTGTTCTTGAGGAAGAGAAGAGACTGAGCAGGTGTTTAGTGTAAAAATGCTTGAGATGTGCAGGGACTGTTGAGAAATTCCATGAAACTGGAAAGTGGGGTACATAGTAATAGAAGCTAGAGTGCAGCTGGAAAAGAAGTCTGTGCTCAGACTAGCACAGGCCCATGGAGCTAAAAAGGCGGAATACAGGGAACCAGCAGTTAGCGTAATGGCTATGTCGCTGGACTCCCACGTAGTCGACCGCAGTTCGTGTCCCGGACCCGGTGGCTTAAAAAAACTCACGCCGGGCGCGTGTGCGTGCGTGCCCAAGATCCCGAGAGGAGAATGGAGGAGAAGGGATTGCAGCGTGACCATCCCCCCTGGGGGGTGATTTCTCGCTTTCTGTCTCTATGTCTCTCTCTCTCTGTCTCTCTGGCGAGCGCACGCGCCCTACAGTGAAAATCTCTCCAAAAAAAAAGGGGGAATACACACTTCATCCTGTAGGCCACAGGGAACCATCAGCTGTTTTCTGTTAAGATGTATGTTTTAGGTCTTTTGGTGGGAGAACAGTCAGGAAAACAAATAAGTTAGGAGAATGGAAGCAATGCTCCATGAGAGATGAGATGGTTTTCTATAAAGAAAGATGGAGGTCAGCCAGTGATGTGGTGGTTAAAGCAGCCTAATCCTACATTGTCAGCTGCATAGATGAAGTCTCTGATTCGGCAGCTTGTAAGAAACATGGGGCTCCTATGCATGTGTGCCCCAAATCCCAAAAGCGGGGAGAAGGGATTGTAGTGTGTTCAGTTCATTACTCATGGGGGGGTGCTTTCTCTGATTCGGCAGCTTGTAAGAAACATGGGGCTCCTATGCATGTGTGCCCCAAATCCCAAAAGCGGGGAGAAGGGATTGTAGTGTGTTCATTACTCATGGGGGATGCTTTCTCTGTCTGGAAAGTGCATGTACCCTTTAACAAAATAACAAAAAAATTTTTTAAAGGAAGATTAATGATATGAACCATCATAGTTTTAATTAAATTTTGACATTCACACTATTGAAAAAAATAGAAAAATAGTTGCTAAAAGATAATTTTTAGAAGGGATTTTTAAAAAATGAATTATTTAATTACATTTGTTATTATTATTTTTAATTTGACCATACAGAGACAGAGAGAGAAAGAGAATATGAGAAAACAAGCCACCACATCCGGGACTCGAATAACAGTCAGTCATGTGGGAATCCAATTATAGTTAAGACAGCTGAATCCCATATTGCCAGCTGCAATTTTTTATCCACCATGCCACTTGCTGGCCCCAGAAGGGATTTTTTTAAAAGAATTATTTTTATTAACTTTCTTTTTACATTCATTCATTCATTCACTTATTTAAATTTGACCAGAGAGGGATAGAGTGTGAGAGAGAGGGAAAGTGAAATAGCAAGCTGCCAGGTACAGGACTCGAACTGTGGTTGGCCATGTGGGAGTCCATTGTCCTCAACCACCATACCACCAGCTGGCCCCAAGATTTTTTTTTTTTAAATCACTAGAGGGCATATATACTTATAAGAGAGAGATAATCAGAGAGAGGTATCCGCCCAGTGGGATGTGGTCATGGTACAATCTTCTCCCCTCAGCACCCATTTTTTCCAACCTATTAGAATTTTGGGATGGATGCCTAAACATGTAGCTGGCATGTTTTTCAAGCTGCGAGGGCTAGGATTTAAGGGAGCTGGCCATGTGGGATCCAGCTCCCTTAACTACTGAGTTCCAGAGCTGGCTCCTAGAAGACAATTTTAAACATATAAAATACTTGTAATGGTACATACATTTAGAAAAAACAATTATTGAAAGTTAATGAAATGGTTGAATTTGATAGTTTCGGTAAAGAATCTTGACCTCTAAATATGTAGATACTGAATTGGTAGAGTTATTTATTACAATTAAAATTAAATAGAGAGGGGCCAGTAGGTTATGTGGTGGTTAAAGCACTGGATTCTCACATGGTTGACCGTGGTTTGAGTCCTCGACATGGTGGCTTGAAAATCACACTGGGCACATGTGTATGCATGTACAATATCCCAAGAGGAGAATGGAAGAGAAAGGACTATGGTTTGGCCATTCCATTTCCCCCTCTCTGTCTGTCTCCGGTGAGTGCATGCAACCTATGGCAAAAACCTTAAAAAAAAAAAAAAGAAAAAACCTTAAAAAAAAAAAAAAAAAAAAAAAAGGAAAAAAGAAATAGAGATCACCAACTTATAATGTTCTGTGAATTTTACACCCCATGAAGAGAGGATACTCACTGTTGATTGATTGAAGGATAAATTCTTATTGTATAGAAATAGCCGAATGAAATGGACTAAGGTTTTTGCTAAAATAAGATGGGTTTGCCAAGTAAAATTTTAACTTTGTTTTATTTTCAGGCTATATGTTGTTTTCTCTTGATCTCATAGTCATATATTGTTCCTACATCTGTGGTTATTATTTAACATCATTTTTCTTACTTTGTAACAAGTACTGGTTTTCCTTAGAAACTAAAAATCGAAGTTCTCTTCAGTTTTAGAGAACACAGTCTCTAAGCGATCCATACATTATTTTAAGTTTGTTTAGGTACTCTTCATATTAAAATAGAAATAGTTTAAGAGAATCTGCCAGTTGAATGAGATGGTCTCATATCCATTTTTATTTTTATTTTACTTAAAAAAAATAATTATTTATTTATCCATTAATTTATTTTAATTTGAGCAGAGAGAGAGAGAGAGGGAAAATGAGAAATCAAGCCACCAGGTCCAGTATCTGAACCGCAGTTGGCCATGTGGGAGTGTCCAGCGCCTTAGCCACCATGCCACCTGCTGGTCCCAACTCATATCCATTTTAAATAAGTATCTTTTTAAGGCAGGCTCTTGAGGGAAAGATTAGTGAGATTAAAATCAGTGACTTTTTTTTTTTCTTTCCCTTCTGCTCTGTCAAACCTAGGAGAGGAGGGAGTACTGGGAAGTCTTACCAAGGACATCAGGGAATTTAATCAAGGGCAAGTATGGCTCAGACCCTGCTTCCTAATTATAGATGTCTTTTCAAACATCAGAGGTGCAAATCCAAATACACTGCAATTTACTGGCGAAAATGTTCACCTGTTGAAATATCCAATTTGTAAGACAAATAATAATGTGATTGAATGTATGGAAGAAAATGAAATGAAAAAAAAGGGATGAATGCATAAATAAATAAATAAATAAATAAATAAATAAATAAATAAATGACCATTTAATTTAAAGAAATTTGAAAGGCATTTTTATAAGCCAGCTATCTGTGTATTATATTCTTATATCACTGGAGAATCTAAAATTCTGAATGGGATCTGTGTCTTGCTGCCTTTTCTCTATGTGGATCTTCTTTGGTATGTGTAGACTGTTTGCAAAGGTAGCCCGCGCATACACAGTCTGCTTCTCAACATAGACTACTGATGACCAGCACTCATGTCTAGTTACCCTCATATATATTACTTTTATTGCTTCCATCCTGCCATTTCAGTGAAGAAGAAATATGGTCACAGGGCAACTAGAGTTAATAAACAGTTTTAGAAGAATATTGCTTAAATAATTTCTCAATTATGTTCTAATTGGTTTCTCATGTTGATAAAATGGAAGCTTCCTTAACAAGAATTCACATTGTAAAGTTGAGTTGAAGTTTGAGGATTCTTGCTATCATTTAACGTTTAATGATACTCAGATTACTGACTCATGTTTTTGACATAATGCTCCAATATTTCAGTTGCTATAGATACACTCCTACTTGGGCCTCTGGGACAAGGGAATGCTACCTGTTAAATTTTGTGGGTCCTGTTCATTTATTTAGTGGGTCATTATTAATTTAATGAATGTGGTCCCAGTCCCTTTCATACACAGTGCCATAGGTGGTGGAAGGGTTTGTATGTTTCTACAGTGTTGGTGAAGTTTTGTTTTGTCATGTGAGTGTCACATAAAGAGCTCTGGACTAGAATTTCTTGGTGACCCAAATAGAAAGGCTTCTAATTAGAAGTATGTGATGGTATAATGAAAATATTATCAAACCAGCTGCACTGTGTGTACAGCTTTTCTGTTTTTATTCATGTGTGTGCATCTATTACAAACATAGCACAAATAGAATATAAAAATAAGTTAGCACTCACAGCCAAACCTGTTAAATTTAGTTCAACAAATTGTATGAAACCCTCCATCTGTTAGCTACATTATCCTCACAATGATAATAGGCAAAGGCAGATTTGCTAGCTGAGTTTTATAGAGAGAACGGCTTGTTCAAAAAACATATAATAAGCTCCCTGAAATGAAACCAAACCTAAAGCATGGTTTTCTTCTCTGTGGCTTTGAGTGTTTATGTTGTGATATTACATTTACACAGATGTTATTACTGATCTCTTGTGCCAAAGAATGACTTTAGAGCTCATCTATCAATAATTATTGCTCTGGACAGTAAGAATGTTACAAAAGAGCAAACAAGTATGATGAACAGATCTTTTGATTTTTTTAGTAATGGGTCATGAATAGCTACTTTCTGCCTTTAGTACCTTTTCACTATGGGTTACACTTGGCATTGCAAATACAATGTTTCTATTTTTAAAAACAGAGGGCTACAAAGGTCTTTATAATGTAATAATTTATAAATAGAATAATATTCTCAGAAAAGGGTTATTGAAGATTGCACATGATAAAGAAGTATCTAGCAGGAATACAAATTTATGAGCTGATAAAGAACTTTGCTCACCCCCCAGCACCCATATCTCATTTGGTAATTGTGACTCATTGGGGATACCTCAGAGATCCATGGCAGGTCTTTGTAGAAAGCCAGAATTTTTTGGACTATAGTTTTGTGAGCAGTTCATTTAATTTTCAGATATCTCCATAATTTTCTAAAACTTTTTCATTTTAAATGAACAATTATTTACCCCTCATTATAGGTGAAGCTTCTGTGTACTGGATAGCTAGAGACCAAAGATAAATGAACCACACTTATAATCCATGTAGATTCAAATATTTACTATAGTTATACTTGTGTTCCATTAAACACTAATTTCTCTTTTAAATTTTGTGCATTTTGGTTATGGGCCTGGAAAGCCTTAAAACCCATCCAGAAAGTGTAGCTACTTGTCCCACACCTAACATTATTCATTATTTTTATCATTAAAAAATACTATTATATAAATAGGGTTGGAGGCATCCTATAGAAATAAAACTTTGGCATAGAATAGGTCTCACTGCATGCTACCTTCGTTAGTAAACTTGATTTCCTCGTGCTCTCCAGGTCTCAGGGGACACATTTCCCTTTTCATCTGAATGGTAATCATACACCTCCCCAGCACCTCTGAATGGGAAGACCTATGTTCAGGTTCTCCTTCCTCATGTTCTGGGAATCCCTGAGGAACACATTCTTGATTTCTGAATCTGAGGACTTCCTTGGGGGTCTATGGCAAGCTCGTCCGGGCTGCACCACACTCCCTCTGTCTTTGCTCTCCCCATGTGAGCACAAGCCTCTCATCTGGCTGCAGCACAGTTCTGATTAGGCCCCAACATTTCACACACTTACCGAAGGACTGCTTCAGTAGAGACAGATAATTCAGGAAATTGTAACACAGGAAAAAATTTAAATGTGAACCTGCATATTATAGCTTAGAGTTCACAGGCCATGTTCCTTTATAGAGCGCTCTCCACTGATTTTCCTTCTCTGCCTCAGCCATCCGGCTGTGTTCACCTCTATGATAGGAATGAGTACCTCTGGCCAAGTTTTCTCTGTTTAGAGTCCTGACACACGAATTTTCTCTTGAGCTAACCGAGGAGACCAAAAGAATAAGAAAACATTTTATCTCTAGGCTTGAGTCCATGCTGTAGGGAGTTGGCTATAACTCTACTTCCACTTAAGACAGCCTTTGTACATTATTAAATGGAAGAATTTAGCACCTGATTTTCTCAACTCACTTATTCCTACAAAGCAGGATTTATAAACTCAGATATCTTTGGAACCTGATACATATAAATGGGTGATGAGTACTAGGTATAAGAAAAAGTACATTGTTCTAAATATTTCTTGAAAGAAGTGGGTGGGTCTCTTGGCATATCTTTTATTAAATAGCCTTTGATAGAAAAGGGTACAAGAAGTAGTTTCAGTGTGATGACATTCATCACCTGACACAGTAAATAGAGAAAACTGGGAACTGTAGTAAGTGGACAGCACATGCTTCACCTAATGAGAGCACCGGGACACAGTTTCAGCTGGTTACATCTTTCGAGAACATGGGCCGTGTGGTTCCAATTCTTTCCACTATTTTAAGAGTCAACAGGAATCCGTATTTCCACATGAGAACTGTTTTTAAATTCCAAAATTTACAAAAAAGTCGTAAAGATCAGTATTGTGTATTTCAAATGAGACATGTCTGCAGGCCAGATATGACCTTTAGCTTGCCCTTTGCAACCTCTGTTGAAAAGGATTCAAGCTTCACCTTTGTAAAACCAAAAGGCAAAGGGTCAAGAGTAGTTCTGTTTGTTTCTGTTTTGGCCAAACTATCCACACATAAAAAGTGTTTTCATTCTCCCATGGAAGAGTAAGAGCAATAAGCTGTGGTATTATAATGTATTTTGTTCCTACCACACAGACAAAATGAAGATTTGGTGAAGAATGGTAGTTTACTGGAACATGTTTAATTTGACTGTAGGAATTAGTGGGGTATAGCAGGAAAGACATGACTTAAACCCAGGTCTAACGTTCAAGTGTAACTTGGGGTAAGAGACAAACTATGACTCATCCTTCTCATATATAAAATGGGAATAATAAAGCTTACCTTACAGGAAAGAGTAAGGCCAAATAATTTACACAAGTGGCTAATTTATACAAGTCCATAGTAAGTATTAAAAATATTAGTCTCGTGAACAATAGAGGGGCAGGATGTTAGTGAGAAACAGATATGGCTTATTAACTGTTGATGATGACATGTGTAGTATTCTCAACTGGATTGGTCTGAGAAGTACTTCACGATGGGCAAAGTATTTTTACAAGAAAAATGAGAAGTAGCGATTGACTGTTTTAAAAAATAATTAGAATAATAAAAATAATGATTGGGGAAAACATAGAAAAGATATTGAATGTTGAAGTGGGGAGATTAATGTCTCTGTACTGACTGACATGCATGGCATTCCCTTTTGAAAAAACAATGTAATACACTGTAAAGTTATATGTAATCCAATGTAATATAAAGAAGATTATGATGATAATAAAAAATAAAAAATAAATTAGTCTCTCCTTTTAACCCCTTACTTGATTGTTTATCGATTTCCAAGTTTATCTTGGTTCCAGTGCCACAACTCCTAAGTTTGTTTTGTTTCTGTGTTTGCTTTACAAATGTGTAGAAGTGGGATAGCTATTTCCACAAGTTCCCATGAATTATTAGTTTTATCAATGGCAGACTGTCTGGTCTCTTGCCCGGGATCCGTTATATGGCACTTCCCCAGCCCATTTTATTGTGTTCACTGCACCATGTTAATCCATCTAGCTGCGCTCACTTGACATCTAATGGCTTGTCCTGCTGACATAACCTTAGCAACCTTATTCTGCTTGTTACTGTCCTCTATAACAGCCAAGTAGCTTCTCTACCAATTACACATCTAATTGTTTTGCTAGTTGCATGCATTGCTCTGTTACATTGCCATTCATGTCATTCTTAGTGGAATTTGGGGCAAGAAAGTTGCCATTTTCCCCATTTGTCATTACTTGTTTACATAAGCCAGTGCAAAGCAGTCTGGAGGAAAGACAAGTTGGCTATCGGGTGCCGTGTTCTAGTAGCACAGGGTCTGCCATTAGCTGTATGCCATTATGCAATTCACCGGACTCTTGGGTATGTGGTTCTCTCTTTTGTAAATCGAAGTTAATAGTATTTGGCTTGCTTATCTCTCTGGGCTGTCCTGAGATAACAGATACAAGGAATTTCACTGTCCTAATATAATGTGCTTGCCAAATAAAGGTAATCATTTTAGAGTTTTAACGAATAGAGAAGGATTTTTCAAACTTTGTGGTACATAAGACTCACCCGGGGAGCTTTACAACCTCCTTCTGCCCAAACACAGTTTGGAGCTGTTAAATCATATGTTGGGTGGTACCTAGGTGTGGGTATATTTTTAAACTACCCACGTGATTCTAATGTTAAGCAGGGTTTGGAAATTGGTGCTTTGGTACCTCGCTCTCAGGGTGTTATCTGCATCACTTGAGAGTTCCTTAGGAACATAGGATTCCAAACCTACTGATTTAGAATCTGCTTTTTAAAGAGAAAAAAAATTTCCAGAGGGCATCTGCATTAACTAGAGAGAGAGAGGGAGGGAGGGAGAAAGGACTCCCCCTCCCTACACACACCTCACCACCACCACCACCACCACCACCACCACCACCACACACCACATTCACCAATGTCAAGCTGCAATCCCTTCTCTATTTCTTTACCCTGTCAAGATTTTGAGCCTGCGTACACCTATGCTGGGCATGGTTTTTTCCAAGCCACAGGCTGAAATTTGAACTGTGTGTTTGGCTGTATGGGATCTGACTACCTTAACCACCAGGCTACGGAGCCAGTCCTAGAATCTGCCTTTAACAAGATTTTCAGATAATTTATTTACATCTTGAAATTTGAGACCCACTTTAAAGGTTATTTAATCTGTTTTATTTTGCAGTTGAGGACATCCAGAGATGTTAAGGGACTTGCTGGTGATCGTCTAGCTAGTGAATCAACTCAAATTTAAGTGTTTGGTTTTTTTTTTTTTTTTTTTTTTTTTTTGGGAC
>NW_006159617.1:2419230-2421512 GCF_000334495.1 Tupaia belangeri chinensis | reverse complement strand
AACTCAAATTTAAGTTTTTGTTTTTTTTTTTTTTTTTTTTTTGCTATAGGGCACATATGCTCGCCAGAACAACAGAGACAGAGAGACAGAAAGCAAGAAATCATCCCCAGGGGGGATGGCCACACCACAATCCCTTCTCCTCCACTCTCCTCTCAGGATCTTGGGCACATATGCACATGTGCCTACCGTGAATTTAAGCCACCATGTCAGGGACTTGAACCACAGTTGACTACATGGGAGTCCAGTGACATAGCCATTATGCCAACTGCTGGTCCCTAGAATTTAAGTTTTTTAAATTTAAGACCCATGACTTTTCCTCATTCTGCATGTGGGCATGTGTTTTTGTTCATATAGAAGAAAAAGGTATGGATAAATTGTCAATAGTTGTACACTTCAAGTTTATTCTGAGTCTTTCTCAAATGTGGTTAATAGATTCACTATAATTCATTTTATCTCTTTGAACCTATCAGCTTCAAGAACAATGTTGATGAGATAGAGAAATAGATGACAATTGGATTGCTTTGAGAAAGTGGAACAGTTTGCAATTCAATTGTACTTATTATTGAGTTTCCTTACCAGAATCCTTTACCCCCAAAGCATAAATTCTAATACATTTTTTTAATAAAATATGACTTTTCTACTCATTAGCTGATGGACTAGTCTCAAAAGACATGGTGTGGGGTAAGTATACTAATAAGTAGCACATTTAATACCATTTTTCTTTCAGTTGCTAACTTAAAGCTCTTGGGAATGGAGAAAACCTGAGAATTTGGTGATGTGAATAGTTTTCTAAGAGGCTGACTCAAAGTTCTGAAGACAGCTTATGCCACACTCTGTGCTGTAACTGATCTAGCCCAAGTGTAGAGGAAGCAGGAGAGAAAATGCAGGCCGAGGTGATGTCAATCTGTCCAATCAAACACCACGTGGGTATAGCAGATGTACGCCATGCACATCGAGATGTGCTATTTTAAATTTTCTTGGGCAGTACTTGTTAGTGATGAGCAATATGCTGGACTCATCAGGCTTCTTAGTAATGTGTACCTAGCTCTCTCCTCCTTACTGCACCCACTGTGCTGCTGATTATACTGTACGTAATGGCAGCTCTGCCTTGGGAGGTTATGGATATGCTATAGATGGGGGCAGCCCATCTGTGAAGGTGTGTACATTTCAAATCGCTGGTTGCAGCTCCTTGCAAAGGGGCCATGGGGAGAAGAGGGGAAGAGAATCCCAGTGAGAGAGACACCCAAAGCCACAGTAATTTCTGATGATTAACCTCCAGTTTTTCACATCAACTATTATGTGTGTTTCCAGAATCACAGACAAAATGATTGCTTTGCTGTACGGAGAATCTGGCGCTGTAAACCATCTAATTTTCCTTACATGATATCATAATACCTTTGCCAGCACTGTTTGCAGCTAATGCCACCCTCTCCTCCTCCTTCCCATTTTTCCCTCTACTTGATGTCCCTTCCTTTTCTTCATTAATTGCTAGGAGATGTCAGCCCATAGTAAGGGTAGGGAGAGGTATGATAACAACAGCAGGACTCATTCCCTGTCCCCATAGCAGGAAATATGTGAGTTTGTGTGTTAATCTGTTTGATAGGGGACACCTAGGGGGCCTAGGTGTCATTAGAGCTGGAATTCATATAAAAAACTTAGATGCATATAGGACTAAGGCAGGTGATACAAATGACCCGTTTAGGAGGACTTTGGTGGATGACTCACTCCTAGCACATCAGAGAGAGGAAGCACTACCAGTTCTATCAATTATTGCAATAGAGAGTGACAATCACTATAAGATCCCATTTTTTAAAAAAGCTATAAATTTAAATTTAAATTTTATGTGATTTTTTCTGATATCTAAATACTTATAATTGATATTATGAATTGCTATGAAGGCCAGAAACCATGTCTAGGGGCTAGGCTAGGCCTGTGGGACAGCAGATGGCAAACTGGATTTAGACTGATGTCCTCATTTTTCAGAAGAAAAGAGAGATGTTGAAGCCTAGGGCATCGGTGAGGTTCATAACTAAGAAAGAACGCAGAGCAGGATGCACCCTATTTCTCTCACCTCTGAGGACACCTACAGTAGGATTTGTGAGCCAGGTGCTAAGCCAAGTCAGAGTTAAGTCTGACATGGCTCTGGCCTGCGGTGACCTCACAGTCTGGCAGGAGTGAGAGATAAGCAAACTACTGTAATTCCAAGAAGTCTGTGCAGTGAAGAAGTAGCTACAGCTGCAGAGACCAGACCAAGAGGGACAAGTACATTTTGTTTGAGGAAA
>NW_006159617.1:2406304-2418740 GCF_000334495.1 Tupaia belangeri chinensis | reverse complement strand
GTGACATGGGTGGTGAATCAGGGATGCCTGTGCTGGTTATCAACACTTGAATATTTTAATAATAGAGTGTTTGCTTTCTTTCTGCTTTTATGTTGCTTAAGCAGCTGATTTGTTACTGGGCTTCTAATGAGTTTTGGGGAGCAAAGATTGATAATAGATAATCTTATATTGACTTTTTGATTTAAAGTCCGCGTATACCCAACTTACCTGAACCTCAAGAAGTTTGAAGAAGTAAGGAATAGTGCGGGTGCTAACTCCAGTTTATAGATGAGAAAATTGTGACTCAGAGGAGCTAAATGCATGGCCTGAAGTCAGATTATAGCACAGGGAGAGGCAGAACTCAACAGAACTGAAGCGTTTCTCGTTTGTAGTTGGCATTATTCACACTCTGGGGCCTGACATAATGTAGTACCATGAATCATCTATCTTGTGCCGCAAACCCAGGTCCACGTTCTAGAATCCTCAGGTGGCTTTGCCTTAGCTGTCATGAGAAACTGCTAAGTCTAAGAACACAATTCTTATGCCAGTGGTCAAAACTCTTGGTATTAGAAGTGCTACTGAGAGGGACCATCAGTTGGTATAATGGCTATGTCGCTGGACTCCCATGTAGTCAACCGCTATTCGAGTCCTGGACCCGGTGGCTTAGAACTCAAGCTGGGCGCGTGTGCGTGCATGCCCAAGATCCCAAGAGAAGAAGGGATTGCAGCGTGGCCATCCTCCCGGGGGGTGATTTCTTGCTTTCGGTCTCTCTGTCTCTCTCTGTCTGTCTGGTGAGCGCACGTGCCTGATAGCAAAAACCTCTCAAAAAAAAGGAGTGCTACTGAGAGTGAGAAGGTATTTTTTAGGTCCCTGTTAGTGATAACAAAAATGCCTACACATTTCTTTCTTAGAAATAGAATTTGAAGGGTCATTCTTACTGGTCAGGAGATGAAGAGGTGAAACTAAAGGGTTGGGAGAGTTTAGGTTTCCTTCGTATGATAATGTACCTCCTATATTGAATAAAGGGGCCTAGCCAAGGGCCTCAGTCAGAGACGAAAGCCAGGCTCTGCTCCATTCCATGGTCCTGGGCCTACAGGTGTGTGTGTGGCAGGGATGCTGGTGGGAGTAGAAGGCTGGGCGCTAGGGGCTCTACTTCTCACCAGGGCCTAGTGTAGGCTGGCAAGGACCTTTGAAACACAGCAAGGGTGGGATTGAGTGCATATAAACAACTTCAGATTTACCACTGATTTACCACTAGAAATTCACTGAACAGGGCCTGACTTACAAGAAAACAAATTTTGGGTGGAAAGATTTTTGCTCTAGGGCATATGTACTGGCTGAGAGAGACAGAGAAAAAGAAAGTGAGAAATCACTCCCCAGAGAGGATGGCCAGCTGCAATCCCTTTCCTCTCTTCTCCTCTCAAGATTTTGGATGTACATGCTTCCAGTGTGAGTTTTAAGCCACTGGGTCCAGGACTCGAACTGTAAGTCAATTATATGAGAGTCCAGCAGCTTACCCACTATGCCACCTGCTGGTCCCATCAGGAGAAAATTTAATGGAAAAGAGCAGAGGCACTTTTATTGACCACTCACTGTGTTTTTGCTACTGCTCTGGGTATTTCTGTGTGTATCATCCATCCCTCCCAGAAGCCTGAAAGATGAACATTATCAACTCCAGAAGCACTGAGTCTCAAAGGGATTATGTGACTTACCACAGGTCACATGGTTATTAACTGTTGAAGCTGGTATAGAACTGAGGCCTGGCAGTCTGACTGAATTCTAAGAGCATGTCATAAACCTAAGCAACGAGAGACAGTTTTCTGTGTAATAGAGATGCTTTATTTCATATTATAGCTACACTTGGGTGTCATGCACATGCACATGTGTGTGTATGTATGTGTATATCTGTGTTCATGGTAGGGATGAGATGGCAGCAGACAGTAGAGTAAGAAGGGTGTGGAAAGAACTAAATGGGTGAATGTGTACACCAGTTTACCATGTTGGCTATTCATCTTCAGTTTATCAGCATTAATGGAAGTAAAGGGTCTGGTGGAAACAATCTCAAATGTGGATAAATGAAATTATTTGTATTTGGCCTTGGGGGTATGTGTAATGGTTCAGAAAATTATAAAACAAATAAAGAGACCATTGGTTTCAGCTTGGGAGGAATAGAAAAGCTGTACATTTCATCCCAAGTTGAGACCAATGGTCTTTGCTGAATAACCTCTCTACTTCCTTCTCCTGCATAGCAGCGGCTCTTAGGTGGAGGACTGGTTTCTCTATTTGCTTGTTGACTTTTTCAACCTTCCTGGAGGAGTTAAGGTAATTGAATAGTTTGGCATAATTGTGAAAATTTCCAACCTTCTTTTCTAATTTTGGTTAAACCATATCCTACACATAGATTAATGTGCTTGTATTGAACACCTACCATATGTAGAGTACTATGTTGACTTCTGAGAAATATACACAGAGAAAGGTAAAATTAATAATGTGATGTCCTTAAAATCAACTTTTAAAAAGGTACTTATTCAATATGAAGGATTATTATTACTATTTTAATTTTGCCAGAGGGCATGTGTGCTTGCTGGAGAGAGACGGAAAGTGAGAAAGCAGTTCTTGTGGGGTATTATCGTGTTGCAATCCCTTTGCCTCCATTTCTTCCTCCTTTCAGGATTTTGGGCAGGCACATCCATGATCGCAGTGTATTTTTCAAGTTGCCAGGTATGGGATTCAAACCGAGCAATTGGATGTGTGGGATCCAGCTGCCTTCAGCACCACAGCATGGGCTGGCCCGAGGAAGGATTCTTACCAGTCAGTATTTTTTTCTTTCTTTTTTCCCCTCTGTCCTTTCCTTTTTTTCTCCCTTTCCTCCTTGCTTATTGCCAAAGGTCACATGTGCTGTTCAGAGAGAGAGAGGGAAAGAAAGCATCCCCAGTGTGGCAGGGTCACGCCACAATCCCTTTTCCTCCATTTCTCTGTCCTGTCAGGATTTGGGGCTTATGTGCCCAGCTTGTGTTTCAAGGTGCCAGGGCTGGGACTCTAACATAGCCAGTCATATGGGATCCATCTCCCCATGCACAGCACTTAACCACTGCACTAGAGAGTCAGCCCTGGATTTTTTTCCTATGCTATTTGAGTGTATGCTTAGCTTTGATTAGCAAGAACAATTTGTTTGTATGTTTTTCAGCTGTTTATGGAATTGCATATGGATACCATGGTGCTATTTTATTCTGGGGAAAGCTCCTTTAATGGATTGTCACCCTAGGCTACCACCCAGTTGGCCCTGCCATTAATTCTGCTACTCTAGAGAAGAATGGAGTTTGTGGAGACAGGGGAGGGAGAAAGAAGAAAGAATAATTCTGATTGGGGACTGAGCCAGTCCTTAAAGAATGAATAAAATTTCTAAAAGTGGGACAACTCAGGACCAGGACAGGATGGACCTGTCAGGAAGAGATGGCAACATGGGTGAAGGCGGTCCCGAAGGTAACATGCTAAGACGACAAAGCAAGATTTAGGTAGTCACTAGCTAATGACAGATGACAGGCCTGATGAACTTTCTGGCATACTCAAAAGTCTTATTTTACCAGAACTCAATTCTAGTTATGAAAGGAAAAACCCTTAGAGATGAGATAGAGTATGAGGGTTAGGCTGCAGTGCTTCTCTCATTGCTGGTTGTGGTCACACCCTTTAAGCACAAGCATTCTGGGCTACTTCCAGACTACTCTCAGCTGCCCTTTGTCTTGCCCTACTTCAGCAGCCTCTCTTGAAAGGATTTGCAATGTGGTAGCCTTCTGCCACCTTTTCTTTTCCAGATTGCTGATTTATGAATTGATTATCAAAAAACTTTATCTAGTTAGAGTTTCTATTTTTATGACAGTGACATTAACTCAGTTAATTTAGGAAGTTAATCAAAGGTAAGGAAAGTGCCAGGCCTGGGTGCCTGGAGGAAGTGAGTCTTCCCCCTTCTGTTCGGAGCAAAGGTTTTTCATGTGAAAGACACCTCAGGGAGTTTTGGCCTCTGGGCTAAAGGGGCACCTGGAGCTTTGGGAAAGCAGTCTTTTTTTTTTTTTTTTGGAGAGGTTTTCGCTATAGGGTGCATGCGCTCGCCAGCCAGACAGGGACAGAGAGACAGAAAGCGAGAAATCACCCCCCAGGGGGGATGGTCATGCCACAATCCCTTTTCCTCCATTCTCTCGGGATCTTGGGCACACACGCACACGTGCCCAGCGTGAGTTTTAAGCCACCAGGTCCGGGACGAGAACCACGGTCGACTACGTAGGAGTCCAGCGACATAGCCATTACGCTAACTTCTGGTTCCCTGGGAAAGCAGTCTTAGGGAGAGGACCTTTCCGTCCAGTATGCATGATGGTATAAACCACTTACATAACTGTAACTCCATTTTAGTCTTTAGGCCTTCCTATTTAGAAACAGATCCATACCTGTAATGATTCTTGGTATATAGTAGACCCATGGTTTGAGTTTTATTTCTTGCTGTAGGAACAGCACAACACAGTAACAGGGTATTTAGAGAGTACAATATTTGAAGATTGGGGATAGATGGGGAGTTTTATCCCAAATATGTGAGAGTTGAGAAGATTTATTAAGTCACTTAATTTTTTTTTTTTTTTGAGAGATTTTCACTGTAGGGCGCATGCGCTCGCCAGACAGACAGAGAGAAACATAGAGACAGAAAGCGAGAAATCACCCCCCAGGGGGGATGGTCACGCCGCAATCCCTTCTCCTCCATTCTCCTCTCCGGATCTTAGGCACGCATGCACACGCGCCCGGCGTGAGTTTTTTAAGCCACCGGGTCCGGGACATGAACCGTGGTCGACTACGAGGGAGTCCAGCGACATAGCCATTACGCTAACTGCTGGTTCCCTAAGTCACTTAATTTTTTATCATCTATGATATTTTGAGGACATTTTTATAGCTTATTACTTTTTCAAAGAGTATTTTGCAGAACAAAAAAAATACTATTTAAAAAATTCTTACAAGAATTTTTTAAGAACTATTTAATTTTATTTATTTATTCATTTATTATTATTATTATTATTTTAATTTGACACCGTCCTCCTCTCAGGATCTTGAACATATGTGCCCATCATGATGTTTAAGCCACTAGATCTGGGACTCGAACTGTATAGTTGGCCATGTGGGAGTATCTAGCGCCTTAACCATCATGCCACCTCTGGTCCCTATTTAAACATTTTTAAAAAATCATGGTTAAATTTGGGAAATGTTATGTATTTATTTTTGAGACTTAAAAAAATTTTTTTTTTTTTGCCATAGGACATGTACGGTTGCTGGAGAGACAAAGAGACAGTGAGAAATGATTCTCCATCGGGGATGGCCATGCTGCAGTCGCTTCTTCTCCATTTTCTTCTTGGAGTTTGGGGCACACATACACTCACACCAGGCATGAGTTTCAAGCCACCAGGTCTGAGACTCAAACAGTGGTCAGTTATATGGGTATCCAGTGACATAACCATTACACCATATGCTGGTTCTGGGAAATGTGTTAAAAACCAGATTTTTTTTAAGTGCAGGACATTTCAGAGCCTTAAATATGGCTGTGGGTGTGTGTGTGTGTGTATACAACAGATGCATTTTCTTTTTTTTAATTTTTTTTAGGTTTTTGTCATAGGGTGTATATGCTCATTGGAGAAAGAGAGAGAGAGACAGTGAGAGCGAAAGCGAAAACTCAGCCCTCTGGAGGGGATAGCCATGCCGCAGTCCCTTTTCCTTCATTCTCCTCTTGTGATTTTGAGCACGTACACACACACACACACATACACACTCACACACACACGTTCCTGGTATGATTTTTAAGATAACAAGTCTGGGACTTAAATCCCTGTTGGCCCTGTGGGAGTCCAGCACCTTAACCACCATGTCACCTACTGGCCCTGGTAATGTGCCCCTAACATTTACAAAAAGAGTGTACAATATTCATTGTTTCTTATTTTATGGTAAACTGAGATCCTTTGACATTATATGAGAATCATTGTTCTACTGATACATCATACATTGCTTGTATTCTCTCTTGGGGAAGCCAGTTCACTTCTAAACTGTAATTTTTTTTGGGGGGGGAGAGAGGTTTTCGCTATAGGGTGTGTGCGCTTGCCAGACAGACAAAGAGAGACAGAGAGAAACCGCGAGACAGAAAGCGAGAAATCACCCCCCAGGGGGATGGTCACACCGCAATCCCTTCTCCTCCATTCTCCTCTTGGGATCTTGGGCATGCACGCACATGCGCCCGGCGTGAGTTTTAAGGCACTGGGTCCAGGACGCGAACCGCAGTCGACTACGTGGGAGTCCAGCGACATAGCCATTACGCTAACTGCTGGTTCCCTAAACTGTAATTTTGTAGTGTTGAAATTGACAACAAGAACATTTGGGATAACATGAAGCCCTAGTGAGATCTTGGAAACTATTTAAAGTAATGGAATCACTTAAAGCATCAAGCAAATATTAGTTATTATTAGGTCACAACATTTATGTGTAAAAGATAGAACATTTTAGGACTTTTTAAAAATTTTTTTCCCCCTTCACTCCTCACTTCTCTTTAGTGTTTGTTATAGGCATTTGCACTTGCCAGAAAGAGATGGGGAGGGAATGAGACATCACACCTCTAGGGGCATAGCCAAGCCACAATTTCTTCTCCTCCAGTATCCCCTCAGGATTTTGGCATGCATGTACACATGCCTGGAGTGATTTTCAAGTAGCTGGGGCTGGGACTTGAACCATGCAGCCAGCCATGTGAGATCCAGTGCCTTAACCTCCATGCTGTCTGCTAGACCAGGATTATTATTTAATGCAATAAATGTTCTTAATCTCTCTCTCTTTTTTTTTTTCTCTCTCTCTCTCTCTTTCTTTCTTTTTCCCTTAATTTGCTAGAGAGACTTAGCACTCTCTGGAGAGAGGGAGAGAAAAGGAAAGTGAGAAAGCACCCCCTATGGGGTTTGGTCACACTTCAGTCTCTTCTATTCCATAGCTCCCTTCTTTTGGAATTTCAGACTTGCATGCGCAGATGCCTGGTGTGTTTTTTTAGGTTTCTGGGTTTGGGACTAGAACCATGTGTTCATCCATGTGGAATTGAGCAGCCTTAACTGCCAGGTCATGGGGTGGCCCTAATGCAATAAGTTTAGTGGCTAGAAAAAACACAAGATCTGTTACAAGACAAAATTGATTTATTATAGAGGAATAATAATGCCTACAGGTGGGGTTGGGTATAATTTACAGGTATTACATCATAGCTGGCTCTACTGATAAAATTTTAAGGAACTAGAAAAATACTAAGAAGTTTGGATATTATCATAAAATCAAACTTCTCTTACTAGTCCCAAACTTCTATTACTATTACTAATCTCATAAGATATGTCAGTATAAATTGAGGGAATGTAACATATGCAGCCAATGAAAAAGAGATAAGTGATAAAACAGTTCCTTATCTTTCTGATTATTGGTGAAAATGTGGTATGTTTGAGTTGTTTCAGAACATGGTCTTACATCACCTTTCAGTGTTCTTCCAGTATTTCGAAATGCACTCAGTAAATTCTATTAATACAAATTAAAGGACAGAGTTGGTTCTGTGTCTCCAAATCCTGGAAAGACATGATTTAAATCAGATTACCCTTAAGTGGGTTCATACCTAGTTGATAATAAGGTCTGTAATGATTCAGTGTCAATATAAGGGTATTTATGAGTTGAATGGAACTCCACAGTGGTTAGTCTTTGAGCAACTCAGTGGGGATCCATTAAGACTAATTCATTTAAAGAAGGAAGAAGAACCTCAATATCAAGAAAATAAAAATTTTACTGGTGTTTTGTAAGTGTACAAGAAGAAGTTAAGAATCACACATCGTATACTGATTTTTTTTTTTTAAGAATTGTTCATTTAATTTTACTTATTATTATTCAATTCAACCAGAGAGAGAGAAAGAGAAAGCAAGCTTCCAGGTCTGGGACTTGAACTGAAGTCAGTCATATTGGAGACCAGTGCCTCAACTACCATGCCACCCTCTGGCCCCCATATAATGAGTTTTACCACATCAAGACAATTAAAGGAACAATTAATGAACAAACAGTTCTCTGCTTACAAAGGTGAACTTCTGAGGCCTTTGGATATATTATTTTCCAGGATATATATAATTTTGTTTGAGCTTCACTCTTTGAGATAGGTCTTTTATATTAGGTTAAGTTAACATTTATATTTTAGTTATCTTTGTTTGTAAAGCTAATATGCCCCATGGGACTTAAATTCATGTTATTGGCCTCATTGGCACCATAATGCTATGTGTAAAATCAAATAACCCAGCTTTTGGAATCAATTAGGTTTTTATTGGGCTATTTTCTGCATTTAGGGGATAATGTAATTAAATAGGATAATTAGGAAATGGATATTGTCCAGAGCTACATCATTCAATATGGTAGCCACTGGCCATATGTTTCTATTTAAATTGGAATGTAAATTAATTAAAATTAAATTTATTTTAAATTTAATTTATCAAATTAAATTTAAATTAAAAATTCAGTTCCTTAGTCTGACTGGTCATATTTTAAGTGATCAATGGCTACATGTGACTAGTTGCTACACTATTGCACAACATAAAAATTAGGACATTTTCATCATTGCAGAAAGTTCTGGTGGACAGTGCTGTTCTAGAGATTAGCAATGTAAGTATTGAGAGATAACTTCATGTAGGAAGGTTTTAGTTATTTAGCCTCAAGTAGAGGAGCTTGGAATAGAGAGCAAGTTTGCAGTCAATAGCTATGTGAAAAGCAATGGTGATCACTATTTCAGAAAGGAGCAATAATTAGGCTCAGGTAAAAGTGTAGCAGGAAGAATTTAGATTAGACTTCTAAAGTCCTTCCTGCCTAGAGAATTAAGAAGCCCTGGAATAAACTAAATGTGCAGAATGTGCAAATATTTTCTGGGTTGTTGATAAAAATGTGTAGGACAGTGGTTTCTAACATTTTGATGCCAAAAATATTCACGTGTATGAATATTAATTTTATTTTTAATGTCAGAGGGCACATGTATGTAAGAAAGAGAAAGAAGGGGGAGAGAAAATAAACCTTCCAGTGGGCCTGGTCCTATTGCAAGCCTTTTGCTTCCAATTTTCCATCTCACTTGGATTCTGAGAAACACACCCCTGGTATTTTCCTTAAGCAGATTGGGTCAGAATGACCTTTAGTGGTCCATGTGATTCTGGCTTCCTCTGCACAGTGTCCAACCACTGTGCCACAGGTCCAGGCCAGTGTTACTCTTTTATAAAAAAATTAACATTAATATTGCCCGTGCCCCTAATCTTGAGTATAGCGTGGCTTTTAGTATCTGTTGGTTAAGAAACCACCCTTTGTTAAAAGCTACAGTAGTAACAGCCAACTACTGTGAAATCAGTGGCAGTTTGAAATTGGTATCTAATACAGTTTAAAAATATTTTATGTTTCTGGGAGACATGACTACATGTAGTCAGCCCTTACCAACATTTACAGCTCGTGGATTCTTAGACTGCTTTGGAATAACTGAGTCCTGTCTCACAGAGGGCTGGAAGTGACTGGAAGTCCCTGGTACACATAGTCACCTCTCAGAGAAGATTCAGGAAGTTGGGCTATAGGCTACAGGCAGAAATAAATGACTTTTCAACATTATTTCTGAACTTCACCTTCATATTAATTGCTTCTGCTCATTTGTTTGAGTTTTGCTATTCTTTTTCTTGTCTGCTCCCAGATTTTTACCAATTTGATCTGAAATGAAATTTTTCATTTGATTTAAAATCAGGCCATTGTAGGCTTTCAAAAGCTCAACGATGGCTTCTTGTGTTCTTAGCTTTAGTACCCTGAAAGATCATTTTATTAAACATAAAGCCAGATGATCTCCTTTATCTAAGATGTCCATTGATATAAGTGATGTGCACACATCCTACATCTGGCAGGACTTTCAGTTATGAACACTGAAGCATGAAAATCTCAAGTTCCCTTCTCAGTCATGCAACCTTGAATTTTTTGAGAATGTTATTGTTTCTTCTTTTTTTATTTTTAAAATCTTTATTAATAACATAGATCTGTGAACATCTCATTGAAAAGGATTAGCCCTTAGGAGAAAGGGGATTTGGATTCTTGATATGTGCTCATCAGCCCAGGATGAGGAGTTCAGGACCATTGCTTAAGGTTATGGGAAACTTAGTCATCCTGTGTGTAATCCCATGTGGACAACAAAATCTGTTTGGGAAGCAATTATGAGGGTTAATTTTCTTTTAATCTGCTTTATTCTGAGGACTAGACCCTGGTGCAGGCAAACAGACTCAATAGTCCAGCCTTGGCAACCTGTATCATGGTTCAGTGAAATCCTAAATCCCTTCAACTGCTGTGAGAACAATGTTTCTTTCAGAAATGCCAGAGGCACTGTGTGTAGAAATCAACATTCAGGTCATCTTATCTATAGGAATAGCTCAGTCTCTAACTGGAGGTAAAATATTTCTCTTCTTATGACTCTGGTCTGGTCTAGGGAAAAAGACATTCTTTTACAAACCAGACCACAAAAAACATACAATTGATGAAGACAAGTCATCCTTAAATATTGAGGAGTCCATAAATCCTTAAGAATGTGTAAGAAAAAAATTACATAGCATAATTTAAAGTGTTTATTGAGACTCTACTCTTTGGCAGGCACTAGAAATCTGATGCTTTTTAAGGGGAAGCCAAATACATCAGTATGCAATTATGATAGTGCAGTAAATTTGTGATTAGAGAGATTCAGTGAGTTCCATGGTAGCGCAAAGGAGAAGAATCTGACTGAGCCTCTGTCAAGGAATGGGGAGCTAGGATTAGGAAGGTCTTCTTAGAAGACTTAGTTGCTAAGCTGAATCATGAATTTATTTTTATTTTTTAATTTTTTTAAGGTAAGAAGATGTACTGGGGAAGTTGAAGTTATAAGAAAGACATGGTATGATGTGTGCAGATGTTAAAAAGCATTCAGTTTTGGTAGAGCATAAATAGCAAATTGTTGAATAGCAGGAGAATTAGGAACAAAGAATGTTCTCAGACTTCACGATGATCTCTTTTTTCTTAGTGCAGCATCTCAAAGGAAAATAACTAAAGTAAAATACATACATATGCACACATGCACATATTTTTCAAATATAAAGAAAGCGGGGACTCTGAGAACAATAAAGACAGTGTTTGAAAGAGGCTTAGCTGAGGTCAAAATGAAAGCCATCAGCCAGTAAGCCAGAGCTCCAATGTTGTCAGAGCCAAAAAGAGCAAAGAAAAAAGTTTTGATTCCTGATCAACTCTTAGAAAACACGATTTTTTCTCCCTCAAGAGCTCAAATGGCCTAACAACAAGTATTTCTGTGCTTTTTAATTACTCAGTTTGATGGTCCTAATGCAGAAACAAGTGTGGAACCAGCAGAAAGAACAGTTGTTCCCTCAATTTGAAGGGGACATTTGTTGTTTTGATGATGGGTCTCTGTAGCAGACAGAAACCACATTCAGGCTCAGCCTCATTTGTAGCTTGCTGGGCTCAATCTCCAACATAGTCTTGGCCTGAAACACTGCCAAAAAGAATTTAGCAAAAAGGATATTCTCTATGTAAATAAAACTCCATCCTGTTGCTTAAAGGATTTGTGCATTTTAGTCCTTTATTAGCAAACTCTTTGAAGTATGGGTCCCAGCACATCTGTAAAGGGTCCTAGGTTTTTGTAAGGCTATTTTTGGATTTTGAACAAATTTAACAATTTCTACAGCATGAATGTCTCATTGTTTCCTTAAAGCCTTAGGATTAGAAAAACATATCACTTTAATTTTCCTGTTTCAGTCAGGGACTGAGATTTTCATATTGGTCAGAAAAGAACATTTCCCAAAAGCAACAGATTTTTGCAAAGCCATGGATAATTTTTATTTTCTTTCTTAGCACAGCATGAGGAGAATTGGAAAACTCTTATGAGAACTGATAAAGGGTACAGAACATGTTCTTTGTTTCTTGGCAAAAGAAACTTCTGTCCCAAGTACTGTGGTTGAGGGAAACTTAAATCCACCCCCCAAAGAGTCCAGATCCTATTTGGATTCAAGTGGGAAACCACTTTACTGGTTATGCTCCAATGGCATCCTTTGGCGGGTTTGGGTAACACTTTCCCCACAGTGGAAGGCGTAGGAGTTCCTCTAAGTGGTTGAATATGTTATGCCTTTCATTCAAAGAAACTCAATCCACATATTTTACAGAAGCAGGAGGTTGTCTTTCGAGGCTGCTTGGGAAAGAATTTCTTGTGGTGAACATCAAGCCACCTGAACAAACATGAGCACAGTTTGCATCTCCCCAAGAGGACTTTCTCAGGATAGAAGGCAGATAAGCTACTCTGTCTTCACCGCTAGGAAAGCTGAGAAGAGTTTACTTTCTTAAGAAAAATATGATTATCTGGGTCTACCTAGTACTCTTTCTAAACTGGAGGGAA
>NW_006159617.1:2380007-2405822 GCF_000334495.1 Tupaia belangeri chinensis | reverse complement strand
GGCGTGTATATCAGATCTGCTATGAATCCTAGGTCTGACTCAAGGAGAGATAAGAATGCCAGATTTGAGAATGAGTCTTTAGATTCTGTTAACTTCTCACCAGCCTCATTTTGGATGCCAGAGTGAAAAAGGGGAATTGGGAAAATATAGAGGGCTATGGTAGTAAGGAAAAGAACGCAGAGTACTACTGATTTGAGCCATCCGTGACAAAGAAACATGACTTAAACAAGACAGACTCTTCTAATTGGGAAACTTCTTAGGTTAACATTCTTTCTCACTCAAGATAATTGTGACTTTTAGCTACAGGCATTCAGATGGAACAACACAAACTCTCCAGGGATTAGTATTTTTGATTTGGATTTGGTGCTACTCCTAGAAGCAGATTGAGTGAGAAGGTCCTTACATCAGGATATAAAATGACCTCTCAACAGATATTTACCTCCTAGTCCCTGGAAACTATAAATGCTAGTTTATTTGAAAAAAGATTATTGGAGAAGGGATTAAATTATGGATTCCAAAATGAGGAGATTACCCTGAATAATCTGGGTGGGCCTTAAATGCCTTCACCAAATATCCTTATCAGAGTGAAACAGAGGGAGATTACACCAAAGGAAGAGAAGGAGGCAGTGTGACTATGGAGACTGAGATTGGAGTGATATAACTACATGTCAGAAAATGCTGGCAACTACTAGAAGCTAGCAGAGGCAAAGAATAAACCCTCCCTTAGGAGAGCCTCTGGAGCAAGTGTGGCCCTTCCAATATCTTGATTTTAGGGATACTGATTTTGGACTTCTGACCTCCAGAACAGTGAGAGAATACATTTCTAGTGTTTTAGAAAATGAATACAATCCTGAAATCAGACCATTAATAAGTTACTGGAAGTTCAGCACCATCAGCATAGAAATGTAGAGTAAACTAGAGGGAAAGTTGCTGGTTACACTGGTTCACTGAAGCCCAGAATCAGGATGTGAGAGGAAAATACAGCAAGAAGAGAGAGTGAGGTGCAGCTGGGGGTTAGTATTGATTTGTGTGAACACTGGATTCTGACAGCGTTTGTGTAGTTTGGCCTGTCCCTGTAGGATTGGGAGAAGGCTCTGAAATCACACACCATCATCTCCAGTGAATCTGTAGGGTCTTGTGGAATACAAAATAATACTCTTTTTTCTTGGATTTCTCCTAGAAGTACAGAAGCAGCACAAGATTGAATTTTGTAGGCCTGGGATGCTCACATCTCTCTTTTTTTTTTTTCTTGGAGAGGGTTTTTGCTTATAGGGCACGTGCACTCGCCAGACAGACAAAGAGAGGCATAGAGACAGAAAGCGAGAAATCACCCCCAGGGGGAATGGTCACGCTGCAATCCCTTTTCCTCCATTCTCCTCTTGGGATCTTGGGCACGCACACACACGCGCCCAGCGTGAGTTTTAAGCCACCGGCCCTGGGACGCGAACCGCAGTCGACTATGTGGGAGTCCAGCGACATAGCCATTACGCTAACTGCTGGTTCCCTGGGATGCTCACATCTCTTTCATACTCAATGACTGAAGCTCACTCTCACTGTCTTCCTCTATACATACTGACAGAGAAGAAAAAAGGTGGACACTTTAATGCCCAAAGACAACTTGGACTGAAAGAACTTGATCATTAAAGTGAGCCCATGACTCTAAGTTGCTTACATGTTTTCCTCTCTGACTTTTCTGCCACATGGACTTCGAATATAATTTAGTTTCTCTTTGCCTTATTTTATGTGGATTATTGCTACATTAGAGGAGTTGATACTGAGTTTTTTAAACATACAGCATTCTGAGTTGGTTTAAAGAAAGGTATAAGATGTCAGTATTTATTATGTATCCATCTATGTATCTATTTATAATGAATTCCTAGTGAAAATTAAATTCTCTAGGCAAATAAATGTGAATGAGGATTATTGTCATTTTGAAAGGTCTCACAGATAAGGTAATAAAGAAAGCTCAAGTGACTGAAGTTACCACCTCCCATATTTTGAAAGTACAATCTAAAGTTTAGCTATCTCACTTTGGTTCATCCATTCATTTGCTTCTCTATTTCTTTATTGATTCAAGCACCTACTCAGTGCAAGTATTGTGCCAAGTGGAAGAGCCACAAAGCCTGAAAGGCCTCTGTCCTGTCTTTGAAGATCTGCAGAGGCTGTGACTTGGTGGCTTGCCCAGCTTTCTTTTTTCTTTTTTTTAAAAATCGGGACTTGCATGCTTTCTCTATTTAACCACAGATCTCATCTCTGCCTACTGTGTTACACATAAATATCTTTAGATATTTATAATATTTTCCTGATTCCTGAATACAGCAGTCTTAGATCCCTGACTTACATTCTATTTGGGAAGAACAGTCTCTGGGGCTGCCCTCATTTCAAACTTTAATTCTTGAATCATTCTCAACATCCCATGGCAACTGGAGACATGGAGTCTGGGAACTAAGATTAGAAGAAGTGAGTTGATGTAAAATGCCTGTTCACCCACTGAATAAGGATACAGGAGCAGAATTGAATGTCCTGGTTTGGAATTGGAGCTTGTTAACAATAGCTCAGAGTTCCGGAAAGTTTGACTCTGGGTCCTGAGGGAAAAACATTCCTCAGGGGAGGACAAAGAGTAAAACTTACTTTTGCAGGGATGTAAGAACTCCATAGGCAAGAAAACAAACTCAAATCTCAGGTGGATGGCATTGGCCTGGTCACCCAGTTATTATAGGAACAATTAAGGGAAGTTCCTAGGGGCTGTTCATGACCTGAGACAAGCTGGCAAAGACTTGACAGTGTCAATTGACAAATTCTAGGATACCCTGGGTATGAGGAAAGATAACTAAAGAATATGAGAAGTCAGGCTTGAGCCAGCACCTGTACTTGTCTAATCAGTGCCTAGAACAATGCCTGGCACATAATAGGTACTGAAAAAATATATGATTAATTGAATTTTTCAGTGCCCTTGGGGTAAGAGCTTGAGTGAAGGAGGTCTGTGGGCAGAGATCATGGAGTTTTTCCTCCTTTTCTTTTTCTTTCTTTCTTTCTTTTTTTTTTTTTTTTAAAGACTTTTGCCATAGGGAATGTGCACTCACTGGAGAGAGAGAGAGGGAAAGTGAAAAATCACCCCTTAGAGGGGATGACCATGCCTCAATCCTTCTCCTTTATTCTCCTCCTGGGATTTGGGCATGTGTGTACATGTGCTGGGTGAGTTTTAAGGTGCCATGACTGGGACTCGAACTGTGGTCGGCCATGTAGGAATCCAGCACCTCAACCACCATGCCACCTGCTGGCCCCAAGTTTTTCCTCCTTTTCTACAAAGATCAAAAGAGGATAACTTGGTCTGTTGTCCCAGGGCTTGTGGGTACAAAGAGAAGCAACTGGTTTAACTTCTCTGACCTTCAGTTCCTCTATATATCATGAAGAATTAGTGAAGGTTTCATGAGGCTTCTTCAAATTATGAGTTTTAAAGAGTTTTAAAGAAAAGAGAGTAAAAGTTATGTACTTTATAAAAATAACAAAAAATTGTGCTCCCAGTTCGAAACCCAATGGCGATCAAAGACATTTTTATAATTATCTACTTAGTTGTCACCTCTAGATTTTGATAGATCAGCCTGATCAGGAAATAGGCACAATTTAACAACAATGACAATAATAAAAACAGTAATAATACTAGTTGTAATAGTAACAAAATTTACTAATATGGAGGGTCTAATCTCAGCCTATCACTATGTTAATCAGTTTGCCCCTATTCATTTCTATATTTAATTCTTTAAAGGTAGGAGCAGTTGTTCAATTTCAGTAAATATGGAAGCTGGGTCTTAGTATAATTAAAGAACTTGCCCAGTTCTACACAATCAGTATATAATAGGGTCATAACTGCAGGACAGCTTTGTTTCAAATATATGGTCTTTGCCCTTTCTCACTTTCTTTCTCATCCTTGACTCGTCAGCAGGGAAAAAGAAGATGGACATCTTTTTGTGTTATATAATTTACATAGGGTTAGTGTTGTCTAATTTAAGCCTCCAGACAACTTTGCACAATATATACAATAGGTGGCTTGGTAGAAATAGCTATTATCCCTTCTCAACAGAGAAGGGAACTGACTCAGAGGGGCAATTTAATATTCCTAGAGTCATATCAGGTCTTAAACTGAGGCTGTCACCTTGATTACAAAGTCATCTTCTTTTACATTATTCTGATGGTTTTTATACTTATTGAGTATCTCGTCTGTGTAAGGCATACTACTAATTCCTTGTTTGTGGAAATTATCACTAATTCTCACAGTATTCCACAGAAAGATACTTTGAGCCCCATTTTGTCCATAGGAAATCTGTTCTTCAGTGAGTTTAAGTAAGTTTAAATGTCACCAAAAATTGGTAAACCTGGTTTTATCACAATTGCCAAAGCTTCCCATATAGCCATATTAGATGAATATATATGACATGATTTGAAAGGTATCGAGGAGTCACTTACAGTTTTCTCCCTCCTTTTATGCTTATTGCAAGGATCATGATTCTACCACTAGACAATTATTTGGGCTAAATAATTTTTCCCTTTGGTCAGAAAAGCTTACTGTAGAAATGGAGATACTGATAGAGATAATAGAGGAAAGTCTATTTTTGGAATACAGAGTCCAACTTTTAGAGGATTTGTCCAGGTGGGGATCCCTAGTAGAAAGTTCTAGTAAACTGGGACCAGCAGTTGGTATAATGGTTATATCGCTGGACTCCCATGTACTCCACTGTGGTGCAAGTCCCGAACCTGGTGGCTTAATCTCACGCTGGGCACGTGTGCGTGTGTGCCCAAGATCCCAAGAGGAGAATGGAGGAGAAAAGATTGCGGCGTGACCATTCCCCCCGAGGGGTGATTTCTTGCTTTCTGTCTCTCTGTCTCTCTCTGTCTTTCCAGTGAGCACCTGTGCCTCCCCCCCCCAAAAAAAAAAGAAAAGAAAAAAAGAGCAAACCAAAGACCGGCAAAAGATACTACATTATTGTAGAAAAGTGTAAAAGTGCCCACCTCCTCCAGTGGGGCATCTTGAGAATCATGTTGGTTAGATCAATGGTTCTTAAACCTGATAATCATTCAGAGAGCTTCTTAAAATAGATTGGCCCCACTCTTAGAGTTTCTGATTTAGCAGGTCTGTTTGGGGTCTGAAAATTTGCATTTCTAATAGGTTTCCAGGTAATGCTAGATTACTGATTAGCAACTATGCTCTGAGAACCATAATTCTATAGCTTGTTAGTGAGGGGCAGAGGGAGAAATGCCTGGCACTGTGGGATCTGGTCATCTTCTGCTAGACAAAAATATGTGTAGTATAAGGCAGATGTGATGTGATAAAACATAGAGGAGAAAAAAGCCAATAGAAATTTTAACGTGAGCACCAGATATTTTACGTTACCTTTCAGATTTTTTAAACTGTAAACAACACAGTTAAGAAATCTATAAGAATATAAGGACACATGATTAATAAACACTCTCTTCAAGGAATATAAATTGAGACAACACAAAACACATAGCATTGGCATTTAGTACATGTATTAAAAGTAACTTAGAGGCAAGATTACATACACCTATATTGAACTGAAACAGTAATTTATTAATGGGAAAATTCCACTTTCTTCCTTTCATAGACGGGCCTGCAGGGTTGACCAGAAAGTCAGAAAAGTAGAACCAAATTACAATGCGTGTATGTGAAACATAGGTGAGTTTTCTCTTTAATTATATCCTTTACACTTAGCAGACTTTGATTTGGTCCTACATTTCAAACACTTTGCTTGGCCATGTGAACTTAAGGTATAAACAGGTGGCTCAGAATTCTTGGCTGTGTATTTCCTGAATCCGGCAGACTTGAGTGCTTAATAACTGATGATGTGTGATGAATTTTCAGTGAATGCCTCTGGGTGGACTGTTCTGACTTGTAGCTCAGAGAGAAGCTGGAGCAGAAAGCAAAGGAAAAGGTTGCAAATCCCTTAATGAAATTTTTAATAAAAGCAGCTTTGAATTCATGCTTTTTTCAAATCATTGCATCTGACCATTTTTGAGAGTCGACATAACTGATCAAGAGAATGAGTATCAAGAATGCAAAAAGACAGCACAATTAAAGAGAGAGTCACATCTGGGAGCAGGTGAATGCCAGAAAATAGTCTTGGACCTGAATCAGGAAATTTCCATGGTGTCTAATTCTCATGGAGATTTTGGGAATTCCTGTTTTTTAGTTCCTTAAACTTAAAGAGTAAAACTGTATGGTAGAGCTTGGCATTGACCGCCACCACATCATTTTTTTTGTTTGTTTTTTAGAGAGAAATTTTTGCTATAGCACATGTGTGCTTGCTGGAGAGATGGAGAGAGACAGAGAGAAAGTGCAAAATCACCCCCCCCCAGGGGGATAGCCATGCCGCAATCCCTTATCTTATATTCTCTTGGTATTTTGGGCACACATATATATGCACCCAGCATGATTTTTAAGCTGCCAGGTCCAGGACTAAAACTATGGTCTACTACATAGGAGTTCAACAACATAACCATTATGACATCTTCTGGTCCCCCACCATACCACTTTATTCTTAGAGATTCCTTAGGAGAAAACTTCATGCAAGAATATTATAGGGCCAGTATTTTCCAAGAGTGTGATGGAAACTGGGAATCAGAGAGAAGTGAGCAGTATGGAGGTGCTTCTTGAGAGCTAACCCATCAACCTCACTTTCCTCCTGGGTTGTTTTCACCTTGCACTCCACCAGTATCATCTTTTCCAGATGGCCCTGAGATCACCTGATGAATTTCTCCACTGATAGCTGGATATCATTCTCTCCCTGTCAAAGGGACAATGAGGAGATGTCAGGGGTCTCACTGAAGAGACATTCTATGGTAGCTGGATCCCTAAACTGCACTTTCCTCCGTCAGTAAAAACAGCAGTGGTCTTATATGAAAGAACAGTTAACAGCCACTTCCTTTTCTTTCAAAAATAATAAATGTCGTTCTTAAGCTTTCCTCAGAGCCAGGACACAGGTATACATTGACTGCAAGGAACCTTACGGTATTTCCTAATGAATGCGATTAAATGTAAGGGGAAAAAGAAAGCCCTGGCAAGCCCACTGAATGAGAAAGACAATGAGGGCAGGCACAGTTGTCTTCTCAACAGTTATTTGCAGACATCATTAATAAATTCTCCTCTGAAGCAGCAATCAAGCAAAGTCTTCCTCTTGGCAAGATGTTAAACTGCTGCACAGAAATAGCTGTAATCAGACCAAGATTAGAACAGAGGGAGGCTTACTTTATGTATTTCCTCCTGTAGTTTTTCAACGGGCATGTGAGGGACTAGGCTAGTAGGTTTCCCAACAGTCCCATGCATACACCCCTCAGGAGTCCTCCTTCATTGACATATTTATTATATATGCAGTTGAAAGTTTCCCTTTGCCCCATTTTCATATCTTTTGTGTATTATGAAAAACAGAATGAAATACCCTCTCTGTATGTTTACACTGAAAGTGGTGAGGGCATATCTCAAAAGACCCCATTGAGGTGTAATTCATTGCAGGTTGTTTTATAGGGGAAGGAAAATAAAGGAGATGAGGAGAAAGATTTTTTTTTCCCAAAAAAGGGTTTTTGTGGCTTTTGGCAATGTTAATAATTTGCGTGGAAAAATAATGTTTTCTTGTGTGTTTAATCCTGTGCCAAGGCAGCTGCTGGTGCAGTAGCGTTCTGCAACAAATTAGAGGGCAGTTAAAGCGAGATTTTCCACCATCAAGAACAAAGCAGGGCCAGTTAGCATGAGGACAGCTTGTTCTAGTTGCTAATGTGCTTAAAAACTTGCTGCACATAATTTGAAACAGCTTTTGTGTGAGGATACTGTGGCTCTGGTTTTTGAGGTCTAGTTCTAATTCCAAGTCAAATGGAAGTGGCTGAATTAGAAAATGACAAGTTATACATTGACATTGTCTGCCCTGGCTACAAAGATAATTTTTTTCATCATCACTATTGATATGAAAGTTAATTCCCCTCAATATTAAAATATTTAATGGATGACAGCTGTCTGAAATATGAAGCCTACGGCCCCTATTTACCAAAGGAGTGCTCTCAATAACTGTGTGGCAGCTCTAACACACTTACAAATTATTTAAAGATGTATTACCGTTGCTGGTAAGGAAGCAGATGTTAAAAAGATTCAGTGCCTCCTTAAAAGTGGATCTGAATCTCAAGAGTTTTAATCAATGTAGCTTTTTATTTCACTGGCTTGGAATTAAATGGGATTCCTTGGTTGAAATACATTGGAACAGAGCATGCTGGAGTCCAAATACCTTTCAGTGCCTAGAATTTAAAACTTTCATTTGTAACTCAGATAGGCTGTAGAGAATTAAATCTAGGTGGGAAAGAAATAGGAGAAGGCCACTTTTTTAGTTGGAGTTTTTGCCTACTTAAACATGGGCTGGGCACCGCTGTAGTGGTAAGACGTTTTAGACCCTGTGTGAGCAAGGAATGAGGATTCAGCTTCTAAATTCACATTCATCAGGCTGAATATTAAGTTCTTCCTAAAGGCCAAGTGCACCAATGACATCCTTACTAATAGGATTTCAAATGCTATAGTTGTAACTATCCTGGAAAATACTAATGAAAGACATTAAGGTCCAAAGAAGGCCTTGAAGAAATCTGAGAGCTCAGAATTTCTCAGGAGACTATATACACTTGAAGAAAAATGAGAAAATGTTGGCTAAAATAAATTAAGGTAAATAGAAGAAATTTATTCAGAAAAAGTTTCAGAAGAACTATCTTCTATACATATGATACCATTAGCACCTGGAGTTGGAGAAATATGCACTTTTTTGTCCATATACTATCAAACATGGCTTCTTTGAATGCATTTTCCTTTAGAAAAATGTACATTGACTAAATATTTAGCGTGTATAAACATTTATTCATTATTGAACTGAAGTGAACTGAAATTAAGGATTTAAATAGAAAAAGTGTGGATAAGGTCTCTTAACACATGGGAGAACTGAGCAGCTGCTCATTTGATGGGGGGGCTATTGAGTGGTTGTACAAGTTATGTACCGTATAACTGTAGTCTGTGTGCATGGCACCAAAAAGTTATGTTGTTTACAGTTTTTATGGCAGTCTGTGGTCATATCTGAATTGATGTGATTTTAGGGTACATAGACAAACTCATCTGACTAAGTTTTATGGACATTCACAGTGTCTGATTATCTTGTCCAATTATGTTTTTAAAAGATATGTCAGAGGGCATGTGCATTCACCAGAGAACGGGAAAGTGAGAAAGTACCCCTTATGAGGAATGTAGTTCCTTCTCCATCTCTCCCTCCTTTTGGGATTTTGGGCATGTTTCTTAAGACACCCAGACTGTGACTTGAACCATGCAGTCAGCTATGTGATGAGATGCAGCTGCTTAACCACCAAGACATGGACTCGTTCCTAAGTACTTTTTATAAAAGATAAGAATTGACTCATTTGTATAAGGGACATTATCAGTGAAGAACTATAATTAGCTAACACATTATTTTTTTTTTTCCCTTGGATTTGTGTGTGTGTGTGTAAGAGACATTGTCTCTGTTAGATATCAAGTAAAAGAAAAGAACACAGGATATATCAGTGTTATGGTAAAATAGGAAAATATTAGAAGCCTAAGCAGCTATTTAGCCCAGGATAAAGCATAATATGTTATCTTAGGTAACAACAGTTTGAGAACTTTGAAGATGTAGACTGAGAAGATATAGAAGAGAGTAAGAAAAGCTTGGCATATTTTTGAATTTTTTTATAGGGCTATGCCAATTGTAGGTACACATATTTACTTTAATATTTCTACTATTCCTACCTCTAGATTAAAGTAAAAGACCTGCAGAAATATTTTAAAACCATTTTCCTTTTTATATAGCTTCTTCAAAAGCTAATTAGTCCTCTAAAGATTTACCATTTCAATTAATACTTATTGGACAGCTCCTACCTAAGAGACATGGTGGAGCACAAATAATGGCATATATCATAATTCCTGACCTCAACTTGCTGACGTTTAAGTAAGAGACATAAAATAAGTCAAGTATGTTAACACCAGCATAAGAAGTTCTGAGTAGCACAAGAATGTAGAGATCACATATGCTTGACGTATGAGGAAGATCACGGAAAGTTTTCCAGGGAAGGTGCTACGTTAGATGGGTGTCAGTGGTTAACAACTGGGACTAGAGCTGTATTCCAGAGCTGTGAAAGTTCCAAGAATTGTAGGAATTTAGATGGGTCAAAAAATTTTTAAGGATCTGGGAACCAGGAGTTAGTGTAATGGCTATGTCGCTGGACTCCCACGTAGTCGACCGCAGTTCGCATCCCGGACCCGGTGGCTTAAAACTCACACTGGGCACGTGTGCGTGCGTGCCCAAGATCCCGAGAGGAGAATGGAGGAGAAGGGATTGCAGTGTGACCATCCCCCTTTGGGGGACGTGATTTCTCGCTTTCTGTCTCTATGTCTCTCTCTCTCTGTCTGGCGAGCGCACGCGGCCTATAGTGAAAAATATTTCAAAAAAAAAAAGTTTTTAAGGATTTTAATAGAATTATGTTTGATTTGCTCATGTTTTTGTGCTAGCTATCCTTGTTACTGTTAGGAAAAAAGTAGGTTAAAAAATGAGTTTTTAATGAAAAGGACAAAGGTAATAATTTTATAGATATAGGATTAAGAACCATTTTTTGTATATGCGTGATGTAATTTGAACCTGTCCATTTATCCCCAGGAAAAATATAGTTAGGTTGTTTTCAACCTAACTCATGCTTAGTCTTTAGCCACCCAAACTTTATTAGCAACATCATTCTGAACAAGTAGTATACAAACTATCTTCACTGTTATCTGACTTTTAGAGTTGTTAGGATTTTAATTGTCATTGTGAACAGATTTTTCAGGTTTTAATCAGATTTATTTGAACATGGAAAACATTTCTGAGGAATATCTTAGCAGGCTAATGGTCCCCTAGAAAATTTGTTATCTTACCTTTAAGTTGCTTATGATCCAGTAGGGAAGAAAAGATACAATAATAGATGGGGCCAACAGGTTAGTGTGGTGGTTAAGGTGCTGGATTCCCACATGGCTGACTGTGGTTTGAGTTCTGGACCAGTGGCTTGAAAATAATGCTAGATATGCGTGCATATATGTCCAAAATCCCAAGAGGAAAATGGAGGAGAAGGGATTGTGGCATGATCATCCCCTCGGGGGGATAATTTCTTGTTTTCCTTCTCTGTTTCTCTCTGTCTCCAGTGAGCACACATGCCTTATGGCAAAAACAAAAACACCAACCAAACAAAAAAAAGGTACAATAATAGTATATAATTTACATTGTGATTGTATCTTCTCTTTTGGATCATAAACAACCTAGAAACAAGATTCAAGTTGAATCATTGCATTTCCTCAATCTAAGCAAGCTCCTGTAAATACTTAGGTAACTAACTTATGAAAGGCCAAGGTGATTAGTTCAGTTCTTATGTCCATGTGAATTTGAATGATTGATTACTGTAAAGCTCTGCTCCCAGTAAAACAATTCAAAGCGCACACAATTATATTGTTGAAAACATACCAAGAGGTTGAAGGAAAAACTTCAGTAAGCTTCCTTTTTAGTTTTATTTTTTTCTAATTCTTATCCAGATGCATACATATTTTTATTATTACCATAAAGTGATTTCAGTTTTATACTTTTATTTATTAACACATTTTATTTTTTATGCTTCTGTGTATTTTAAAAATATATTTATTGAGACATCTATTGTTAAAGAATAATGTGGGTTTTTTTTTTGCAAAAATAAGTGCTTATTATAAAAATGTCAGTCAAAACAAAACTACAAAAAGAAAGTTAAAAAACCTTACAATTGCATTTCCAAAAATAAATATCATTAACTTTTATTATACATAATTTTAGACACACTTGCATTGTACTTCACTGAAAAAGCAGATATAATAAAACTGAGATAATTGTTGAACTTTAGGTAACAAAATATGGAGCTTCCCAAAATGATGTCTCTTATCAAAGCAATATGGACAGACTATGGACTAAGCAATGTAGATTCTTTTATTTTTCTCTCTTTTTTAGCTAGGTGCTTTAACTTTGGATAAGAACATTAAATTTCCTCCCATTTTCTCCACTCATTTTAATGCTTGTATTTTTATGTTATTTTAATATCAAGTTATTTTTGCAATCTGTCCGTATAATTTTCATATTCTTGCATTAAATCTTTTTATTCTTCTCTTGGATAACTAGATAAAGGGTTCTTTAATTTCTTATTCCTGGCCTCTTTTATGCTTTACTATAGCACTATCCAATAGAAATTTCTGTAATCATAGAAACATTCTCTTATTTGTGCTGTCCAATAAAGCTAATGGCCATTGAATATGTGAAATGTGGCTAGTGTGACTAAGGACCTAAATTTTAAATTTTACTTAATCTTAACTTGATGAAATTCTTGTCACCTTTATATCTTTACGTTTCAGATAAAAAATCTTAGGTCATGGTTTTCATTAGGAGTTTGTAGGTAATGAATGTTGCTGTGAAAAATTTCTGAGGCTATTCTCAGTGTTTTTTCCTTATTTGATAATTTTTTGCATTTTGAGAGAGTACTATGTAGAGTTCTTGTCAATTATTTTATTTATTTAGTTATTTTTTAAGAGATATTTTTGCTATAGGGTATGTTCATTCGCCAGAGAAACAGAGGGAGACAAAGAGACAGAAAGCAAGAAATCACCCACCCACCCCAAGGGGGATGGCCATGCTGCCATCCCATCTCCTCCATTCTCTTCTCATGACCTTATGCACGCATGCACACATGCCTGGTGTGGGTTTTAAGCCACTGGATCTGGGACTTGAACTGCAGTAGACTACGTGAGAGTCTAATGATATAACCGTCACACTATCTGCTGGCCTCCTTCATTTTTTTTTTTTTTTAAATAATAACAAGGTTGAACTTCCTTGAGCATTTGTCAACCAAGAAAGGTTATCTGTAAGATAGTTGGTTATTGTGATTTTCACAAAAGGGAAATTTAGAGAGGTTAATTTGTATAATGTTACACAGACAAAAAAAAAAATGACAGAAATAGTATGTGATCCTAACCTGTTGCTACTTTTCCATCATCCCATGGTTTCAGTCTTTTTATCAGCAAAATTTTTTTACTTAAAATAAAAATATGATGTAGGATGCTAAAATGTAAACCATTTACAATTTTTTTTGAGAGGTTTCTTGCTATAGGGTGCGTGCACTTGCCAGACAGACAGAGAGAGACAGAGAAAGAGAAAGCGACAAATCACCTCGAAAGCGAGAAATCACCTCCCAGGGGGGATGGTCACACTGCAATCCTTTCTCCTCCATTCTCCTCTTGGGATCTTGGGCATGCACGCACACGCGCCCAGCGTGAGTTTTAAGCCACCGGGTCTGGGGTGTGAACTGTGGTCCACTACATGGGAGTCCAGTGACATAGTCATTATGCTAACTGCTGGTCCCCATTTACAACTTTTAAATATAATTTTTAATATAAAATTTATAAATATATGTTAAATATCAAATTTAAAACATTGACTTTAAAAAAGTAAGTCCATGAGGGTTTGTTGTTGTTTGCTATAGGGTGCGTGTGCTCACCAGAGTCATAAAGAGACAGAGAGAGAAAGCACCCATATGTGGGATGGCCATACCACAGTCCATTCTCTTCCATTCTCTTGGGATATTGGGCATGGACACATACACACCCAGTGTTTTTCAAGTTGCTATGTCCAGGACTCCAATGTGCATCATGGGGGATCCATCTACCTTATCCTCCAGTCCACCTGCTAGCTTATAATGTGATTGTTTTAATCAACACCAAAATTTCAAATCAGAGGTTGTGACTAACAGTTATAGCCTTACATTACTTATCATCTAACTTATTTCTGTCTGTTCTGGCTGGCCATATTATTGGAATTTGTGACTCATGCAGATATATAGTTGTAATGGTCACTCTTTTTAATTGCAGACTCAGGACATTTCTCAAATTGATCCAGGAACTTAAAAGAGGAGTAATGCTTGGCTTTAAAGTTGACTCATAACCACATGTAATAAGTGCCTACATTTCTCAACTTCAGTAGAAAGATTGGCCCTCCATCCATAGTAAACATCAAAGCTCTCTGTGGTATGGTACATGGCACTGGTTTAATTATAAACTAATACGTGAATATTGAACTAGGCCAAGTGCCTGGGCCTAAGGGACATGTGTGAGTCTTTCTTGGTACTAGATTGAACAGAACATTCTATTGCAGACATCTATTTACCTGAGTTCTTCTGTCTCAGCTAAGTTTTAAAAGATGGTACAGAGTTATAACTTTTATAACTGATACACTTATAACTTTATAAAATATTTAAAGAAAATAAAGGAGACTTTCTTCTGATATGTGTAAAGATAAAAAATGGATTACCTAGCAATATGCATGAAGTTTTGTTAACCTTCAGTGTCATATATTCTGACAATTACATGTTACCACTTTGTTTTTCTTTTTGTTTGTTTGTGTTTTTTTATTTGTTTGTTTTTCTTTTTTCTTTTTTTTTTTTTTTTTGCTATAGAGCATGTGCACTCGCCAGAAAGACAGAGAGAGACAGAGAGATAGAAGGTGAGAAATCACTCCCCAGGGGGGATGGCTATGCTGCAATCTCTTTTTTTTCCATTTTCCTCTTGGGACCTTTGGCACGCACACACATGTGCCCAGTTTGAGTTTAAGCCACTGGGTACAGGACTCGAACCGCTGTCAACTACATGGGAGTCCAGCGACATAGTCATTATGCCAGCTGCTGGTCCCACAACTTTCTATCTGGTTTTCTTTCTTTCTTTCTTTCTTTTTTTTTTTTTTTTATGTCAAAGGGAATGTGTGCTTGTCAGAGAGTGACAGAGAGAGACGGAGAGGGAGAAAGCACCCCTCTCCCCCTGCAGTGGGACGTGGTTACACCACAATCCCTTCTCTTCTATTTCTCAACCTGTTTGGATTTTGACCATCCATGCACACATGCCTGGTATGTTTTTCAAGGTCCCAGGGCTGTGATTTAAACAAGTGTTGGCCAAGTGAGATATAGCTCCCCTAACCACTAGACAATAGAGCTGGCTCATGTATCTTGTTTTTCTACATGTAGTTTGAAATATTAAAACATGCTTGAAAACTTATCTGAACCAAGTAACTCATAAAACACTGTTGACTACAGTTTGACGTACCTCACAGCCTCTCCATCAAGGTTCATTAGCCTTGACAGTTATAGCTATTTATGCCTGCATGGCATCTATCAAATAACATTTCCCCAAGCTTTTATGATTTTGCTCCTAAACTCATTAGTTAATATAGTTTTTTTTGAAGAACTATTTATTTCATTTTATTTATTGTTATTATTGTTATTATTTTGATTTACTATAGGGCACATACACTTACCAGGGAGAGAGAAAGAAAGGGAGAGAGAGCACAAGCGAGCAGGCTGCCAAGTCTGAGATTTGAACTGTGGTTGACCATATGGATGTCCAGAGCCTCAACCACCATGCCATATGCTGGTTCTGTTTTTTGTTTTTATTGTGGCAAGGTAAAAATGTAGCTCACATCGACCTGCTTATTTTGACTTTGCAGTTAGAGAGGATCATTCTTCTTGGTTTCAGACCTTGTAGACCTGAATTTATGTGTGTGTGTGTGTGTGTGTTTATAAAAAGCCAGTGTAAATTACTGGGGTCAGTCATCCAGAAATAAAGATCTTGGCTGATTATATTGCATATTAACACAAATTCTGTGAAAAAAGATCCTTAGTTGGTCAGTTCTTACTGGGAGGGGTGCCCACATTTTTTTTTCACTAGCATGAATCAACTTTTGGCAGCTCTGGAAAGGAATCCCAAAAGTGGACATTCCTTTCCCTGTCTTTCTTTTAGGCTGAAATTCCAAACTTCTGTGGTGCCTCCCTCTAGCCATTTCTTATTTCCTTTACCAAAGTAGGAACAAGTCCATATAAGCAGAGAGAGTAATGTATAGACAGTGAAATTTGAAGTCTGCAGAGCTCAATTCGTATGCTCCTGTGATAACAGTCTTGCTTTTCTGTTGACTAGTTTTAGAATAACTCAAGAATTGGTATAGGGACCAGCAGTTAGCGTAATGGCTATGTCGCTGAACTCCCATGTAGTCGACTGCGGTTCAAGTCCTGGACCCGGCGGCTTAAACTCATGCCAGGCGCGTGTGTGTGCGTGCCCAAGATCCCGAGAGGACAATGGAGGAGAAGGAATTGCAGCGTAGTCATCTCCCCTGGGGGGTGATTTCTCGCATTCTATCTCTCTGTCTCTCTCTTTCTGGTGAGCACACATGCCCTATAATGAAAACCCCTAAAAAAAAAAAAAAAGAATTAGATCATGAATTTTTTTTTTCCTTCAAAATGGGAGAGTGACATATGGCACTCAAGAGAGTTAATATATTTTAAAAATGTCTCCTGTATACAATCAGTTGATGTGAGGTAGATTTATTCATTGAATGAATGAAGATACAGGCCTTGTAGAACCTGTAGTCCACAACCTTCATCTGTTGTATGGAGAAACTGATACCTAGGAGACTGTAATGAATTCTCCAAGGCCATGGGCCAAACGAGTGCCAGCTCATCTCTCACTTAGGAAGTGCTTTCTATTTAGCCAGGCTTTATTTTTGCCTCTGGAAAGACAGAGCAAAGTGAACATGGTCCCCTCAGAACTGATTGTATTGTGTAGGGGAACGTATCTCAACAGAAATTTCAGTACAGAGTGCTAAGGGTAGGATAGATGTTTCTCAGGTGATATTGTCATTTCGCTTAAACTTCTAAGGACCTACTGCTACAATTGCCCCTGCTTCTATGATTGCCAACTAGCATTTATATGTATGATTATTTTATTTTTCATTCAACCCCTTCAAGGCAACTACTGTTATTGACCTCCCCCCTTTTAAAATCTAAGTACCATGAGACTAAGGAAAGTAAGCTGCTTGTCTGAAACTGTTTTCTTATATAACATACTAATATACAAAGATGTAACTGTTTCAAAATAAAAAAAAACACTGTCAAGATCACAAGAAAACAAGCAAAATACTAGGGAGAGAGTATTTGCAAAAGACTTGTCTGACAAAGGACTGTTTTCAAAAATATACAAAATGAACAACCTGAATAAAAACTAAGCAAAATATCTGAACAGATACCTTACCAAAAAAGATGCACAGATGGCAAATGAGCATATAAAAAGATGTTCCATGTCATATGTTGTTGGGGAATTACAAATGAAAAAATGAGATACTGCTATATAACATAATAATTCTACTGTATTCAAATGGCCCAAATCCAAGAAAATAGCACCAAAAAGAATGTGGGACACTAGGAACTCTGATTCACTGTTGTTGGGAATGCAAAGTGGTACAGCCAGTTTGGGAGATAGTTTGCAATTTCTTGTTTCTAAATATTTTCTTACTGTACAATTCAGTAATCTTGCTCCTTTATATTTATCCAAGCCAACTGAAAACTTATGTCCACAGAAAGACCTGCACACATGTTTATAGCAGCTTTATACATAATTTCCAAACACTGGAAGCAATCAAGAGGCTTTTCAAGAGAAGAATGGATAAATAAGCTATAGTGCATCCAGACAATGAAATATTATTCAACGCAAAAAACAAATGAACTCTCAGGCCATGAAAAAAATATGGAGGAACCTAAAATGCATATTACTAAGTGGAAGAAGCCAGTCTGAAAGGCTACATACTATACGATTTTAAATATATAGAAAAGTGAAAACCAAAAGAAGAGTAGTTTCCAGGAGCTCGAGGAGAGGGAAGGATGAATAGGAGGACAGAAGATTTTTAAGACAGTGAAACTACTCTGTGTGGTACTGCCGTGGTGGAGACATGCACCATATATTTGTCAATACAGAATGTTCTACAAACCACGAGTAAATCCTCATGTGAACCATGGACTTTGGATGATAACACTTTGCCAAGGTAGGTTCATTAATTGTAAGAAATGAACTCTGGTGAGGGATGTTGATAGTGGGAGGATTGTGAATGTGGGGGAAGGGGTCTATGGGAACTCTGTCCTTGCTCTTTGCTTTACTATAAACCTAAAAGTGCCCCCAAACTGAAGTCTATTTAAAAAATACTGTTAGTCCCTTTGTCAAGAGTCATTGAGAAGGTTACTGTAGCAAGTGATTGGTCTCATGCCCCGTGCCTTGTGATTTCTTTAACTCACATTAGTGGCGGTGGGGGTTAATATTTTATTTAGTCGAGTTCTTGGTATCCTTGAATCCCCTAATAACCATTTATATTTAACTCCTGTACAACTTTGGGTGGATGTCAGAAGAGACTCAGGGGAAAAACCCTCAACCAAGAAAAAAAAATGTTATACACCTTAAATTTTTTTAATGTTAGAAAGCCTTACTATATTAAACTTCCTCACATGCAATCTATTGTTAATGACCTTTTTCCTCTCATGGTTGAGGGTGGGCAGATTATTACCAGGTCATGCTGACTTTGAATAGGGCATACATTATGGGAAGGCCCCACTGAGTTTATTATTAATCCTGTATATAATAGAGGAAAAAACCCAAACCTCTACATAACCCTGACCCTTTGTTTCCTGTTTGCATTATTGTTTGTTGTGGTGTGCCGCTGCCTGACCCGCTATAAATGCCAAGTGCACAGCCCCTTCTTTGAATGTAACACTGCAGCCATAAATCGCTTGTACATTTATAAATAAAATAAAATGTGGGATATGATGGAGCTCGAGAGAGCATATTGTCTGAAAGTCTTGGATCTCATTCTCAGCACAGATGTGCCAAAGCTGTTTGGCAAAGTATAAATTGAACTGGATGTTAGGGCTGTTCACAGCCCTCTGGGGACAGGTGGGGTGGGTACTTGGCTGAGATTGCCTCAGAGCATTAGAAAATGGCAATGGCCTGAGATTTTTCATGTGTTCTCCTAAGCATTACTCTCTTCCTGGTTCTTCAGTCTAATTGCTAGGGTTGATCTGAAATAACCAGAAGCATTACTGAAAGAGGGGAAACAAAAAGTTAGAAAGCATCATATTTGGTGCATAAAAAGCATGCTCTGTCTCTACAGGAACAGATGTAAAGAAAAAATAATTTATCTTTAACAGACACTCCTCCAATTTTATTTTGTTTGTAAATGCTAGGAGGTTGTGGAAGATTGAGCTCCATTCAGGATGTTCTTTTTCTTTTTCTTTTTGGATAGGTCTTTACTCTTTGCTATAGGGTGTGTGCACTCGCCAGAAAGACAGAGACAGAAAGCAAGAAATCACTCCCCAGGGGGGATGGCCATGCCACAATCCCTTCTCCTCCATACATAACCCTGACCCTTTGTTTCCTGTTTGCATTATTGTTTGTTGTGGTGTGCCGCTGCCTGACCCGCTATAAATGCCAAGTGCACAGCCCCTTCTTTGAATGTAACACTGCAGCCATAAATCGCTTGTACATTTATAAATAAAATAAAATGTGGGATATGATGGAGCTCGAGAGAGCATATTGTCTGAAAGTCTTGGATCTCATTCTCAGCACAGATGTGCCAAAGCTGTTTGGCAAAGTATAAATTGAACTGGATGTTAGGGCTGTTCACAGCCCTCTGGGGACAGGTGGGGTGGGTACTTGGCTGAGATTGCCTCAGAGCATTAGAAAATGGCAATGGCCTGAGATTTTTCATGTGTTCTCCTAAGCATTACTCTCTTCCTGGTTCTTCAGTCTAATTGCTAGGGTTGATCTGAAATAACCAGAAGCATTACTGAAAGAGGGGAAACAAAAAGTTAGAAAGCATCATATTTGGTGCATAAAAAGCATGCTCTGTCTCTACAGGAACAGATGTAAAGAAAAAATAATTTATCTTTAACAGACACTCCTCCAATTTTATTTTGTTTGTAAATGCTAGGAGGTTGTGGAAGATTGAGCTCCATTCAGGATGTTCTTTTTCTTTTTCTTTTTGGATAGGTCTTTACTCTTTGCTATAGGGTGTGTGCACTCGCCAGAAAGACAGAGACAGAAAGCAAGAAATCACTCCCCAGGGGGGATGGCCATGCCACAATCCCTTCTCCTCCATTCTCCTCTTGGGATCTTGGGCACGCACGCACACACACCCGGCATGAGTTTAAGCCATGACTCGAACCATGGTCGACTACTTGGGAGTCCAGCAACATAGCCATTACGCCAACTACTGATCTTGATGTTCTGTTTCTTTTTACATTGTGGTTTTTCCCCAGAATTAGAGCAGAACAAAAGAACTTATAAATTAATGCTAACTGATCATCAAACAAGAATGGTGTGGAAGTTTTTTTTGAGAGTTCTGGAAAGTGATTGGAGTGTCTTGTGTCATCTAGAGACCTAGGTACTGCTTCCAGTTAATGTTCTAAACTGATACACAACACTGAAATGATAGAGCCTCTTTACGCTTCCTGTATGAAATCTGGGAAGAGAAGAAAATAGAGTTAGCCTATGGTTACCCCTGGTTCTACCTTTTTAGAATTCTGTGAAAATGAACTGGGGTGCCAAGGGTCAACTTTGGATGTCCTCATTTGAACAGTTTTCCCTAGGTTTTCTTGTCAGCCTAATGAGGGATCCACAGGAGTATTGACTACTGACTCTACACCACAGAATGAATAGACCACATGAGAATACTGACTCTGCAACCCTACATGGGTTAACAAGTTGTAGTTTAAACAGCACTTCAGCATATGTGATCCTCTCAAAAATTCTCTGAGTTGGGAACTGTTATTGTCTAGAGCTTACAGGTGTGGAAACTATTTCAGAGAGAAAATCTGTGCTTGCCGAAACCATACAAATTCATCCTGGGCAGTCATGGCCAGATAGTTAATATAGTTACAGGAGTAGAAATGGTTTGAACTCCCTGTTATTTATTCTTTTGGTGATTTGGGGTGTTACTTAGTCCTAGTTTCTGCATTTTTACAATAGGAAAATACTCAAAAGAATGTTTTAATATAACGTATGTAGGCAAAGGTGTGTTTTTATATAATGTATGGAAAGTGTTTTGCATAGTACCATTCATGGACTAAATTCTTTTTTTTTTGGAGAGATTTTTTTCCTATAGGTCGCATGCGCTCACCAGAAAGACAGAGACAGAGAAACAGAAAGTGAGAAATCATCCCCCAGGGGGGATGGCCAAGCCATAAATCCTTTCTCCTCCATTCTCTTGGGATCTTGGACACACACACACACACACACACACGCCCAGAATGAGTTTAAGTCACCCGATCCAGGACTTTTCCAGCGACATAGCCATTACACCATCTGCTGGTCCCATGGACTAAATTCTTTACAATGATATCTATTATTTTATTATTAAATGAAGTCTATAGGCCTTCTGATTCTTTGCACATGATCTTTCCATATACCTTGCATCCACTGAGAGCATAAAAATTTTATGATTTCTATTATGTTAACATTAGATATCTATGTCTTTAACAAGTGTGAATTGTGGCCAAGTAGGTCCTGTTTGTTTCAGGATCTCCTGGGAGGACTGCATTAGCATGCTATTGAAGAGTGAAAATGCTCCATAGGTCACCCACAAGAACTAGAATCTTTTATTTTACACCTTTAATAAAAACAAAAGAAAAAAATCAACTATTAGTATTTTTTTAAGTTATTCTTTTTTTAATTTTTTTGGAGAGATTTTTTTGCTATAGGGAGCGTGTGCTCGCCATACAGACAGAGAGAGACATAGAGACAGAAAGCGAGAAATCACCCCCCCAGAGGGGACAATCCATGCCACAATCCCTTCTCCCCATTCTCCTCTCGGGATCTTGGGCATGCACGCACAAGTGCCTGGCGTGAGTTTTAAGCCACTGGGTCCAGGATGCGAACCGTGGTCCACTACATGGGAGTCCAGCGACATAGCCTTTACGCTAATTGCTGGTTCCCAATAATATATTTTTTATTTTATTTAATTTATTTATTCTTAATTTGAGCAGAGAAAGACAGAGAGAGAGAGGGAAACTGAGAAAGCAAGCCACCAGGTCTGGGATTCGAACCGTGGTTGGCCATGTGGGAGTGTCCAGCACCTTAGCCACCATGCCACCTGCTGGTCCCTTTAAGTTATTCTTATAAAACTAATTTATTGGGATCAATAGATGGCATAATGTTTATGTTTCTGGACTCCCACGTAATAGACTGTTGTTTGAGTTCTGGACCTGGCACCTTAAAACTCATGCTGGGCACATGTGCATGTGTGCCCAAAATTCAGAGAGGGAGATGGAGGAGAAGGGATGGCAGTGTGGCTAGCCCCCCCCCGGGGGGGGTGATTTCTCACTTTCTGTTTCTCTGTCTCTCTGGTGAGTGCACGGCTCTATAGCAAAAATCTCTCTCTAAAAAATACAACTAATTTACTGTAAGCTTTCTGGAAAAATGGAGAGTATAAACAGGAAGAAATTAATAAAACACGTTGTGTATTGTTCCGTGCTGCTACAGTCTGAATGTCTCCCAAAGGTCCATGAATTGGAATTTAGTTGGATTATGAAGGTATTAAGAAGAAATTTAGTCTGACTATGGGATTAAAAGGTGGAGCCTTTGGGATGTGATTAAGTTAGGGCTTCCACGCTTGACTCCTGGTAGCTCTATAAGAAAAGGGAATAACACAGATGTAGACAAAAATGTTCTACTCTTGCCTCTGACTTAACCATGTGATGCTCTACACTGCCTCAGAAAAGTCTCTACCAATAAGAAAACCTGTAGAAAAGTCTCTACCAATAAGAAGACCTTCCCTAGATGTGTCCCCTGGACCCTGAACTTTTAAACCATAAACTGAATAAATTTCTAGTTTTATAAACCACTGAGATTCAAGTATTTTTGCTATTAGCAACACAATAGGTTAGAACACATATATCCCTCACAAAGAAATACTACTTTTCTGATAGTATAATTTATTGTTTCCTTGCCAGAAATTATTGTTGTTCTTTCTTACCATTACTAACAGCTGTATGTACAATTCAGTATCCTAAACATGTAGACCTCAGCTCTTAATAATCCTAATAATTAGCAGTTATTTCATGGGCTTGAGGGAAGGAAAGGGGAGTGGAGATGCACTGGGCAGCTACCTTGGTAGTTTTTCTAAAGGTTTATCATTTCCTTTACAAAGAGAAAGTCTGACAGTGAAGCTCAGACCTAGAAGTTGGAAACCTGGTTCCAGACCATTTCAGACTTTGTAACCTCAGACAAGACACCCATTTCTTTAGTTTTCCAAACTAAAAAACATTTTAAAAGTTCTAGGATTGCCCCAAGATTGATTTTCAATTCCTAAAGTCTCCTGATGTACAACTATGAAAAAATGGTGCTCCTCAAGTCGCTCACCCTCTTGGTGTAGCCAGCAGGTCAGCAGGGACATGCAACACAAGAGAGAAGGCCACTTACATAGGGATTTTCCAATCTTTGATCATAATGCACTTGCTGACATTCCTTTGGCTAAAGCAAGTCACATGATCAAAGGCTAAGGAGATATACTCTACTCTTCTAACTTGAGAAATTGCAAAATCACATGGTACAGCAGGTAGACACAAAGAGGGCTGAATAACTGAGTCACTAATACATTCTACTAGAAAACATTTTTCCTTTTGGCAATGTGAAGCTGTATATATTGCTTCTTACACACATCTGCACTGGAGTTTCAGGAAGGAACTTTCTGCACCTGAAGACTACCTCTTGGGGAATGAAAACTTGCATCTACATTTCTTGGGACTCATTTTTCCTGCTAATCAGGTGTCAAGGATTGCATAAATCAGTGCTACTCAGTGTTCTGTTTAAGGAAAATCTGGCACAGTCAATAACATTTGGGAACTATTTGGAATAAAATTTTAGAGCTTATTGCAGAGCTATTGAATTTGAAGCTCTGAGGTTGTTTCCTAAGAATCTGTATTATAGAAAGCTTTTCAGTGATTCTGATGTTCACTAAAGTCTGAAAAATAGCAGTATGTGATCAGCTTTGTACCCTCGTATTCCTGGTAGCCTCATCTCTATGTTGCCTTGCCTTCTCTTATTCTACAGAACTACTATCATTCGCTAACTGACCCTGCTATTGAGGTTTTCAGGATGATGTTAATACCCCAAAGTGGCAGCTTTCTTTACTGGGCCCAAGACCAAAATGGGCTTCTGGACACTTCTACCTAAACCAAAGTCTAGACTTCTAGATCAACATGGATGGAAAAGTACAGAATAATTGGTGTCCTGAGGCTTCATGACAAGCATAGAAAACAAAAGATTAGGAAGTCATAGGCATATATAAACCTTAACTTTTTACCTCTACCCAGTAGATATGTATGTGCTACTAGATATCACAATTGTGTTATCTCAGTAAGATGGATTACTTGACTTTACAGCTGGGGTGAAGAGAATAAATCAAAGACTGCTTCCCAAATACTTCTAAGAGAGTAAAAGTATTAGAGAAATAGAACAGTATTGTACCCCTTTGTCAGGAGAACTCTTGTCTGGGGCTTTGTCAGTCTTCTTAGTAGTTATGTGCCTCTTCTAAAGTGAGAGGTGTCATATCTTGTTTCCGCTTAGGAGTTAATATAACTATATTTGCTACTTAAAATATAAAATATGTTATGATATAAAATAGTAGCACCCAAAGAAAGATACTGGTTTCTCATTTTCATCTCATTTTGAGATAGCAGCACTAGGTTTATAAGCTTTGGTATCAGCACTTACATTCCTAAGATGAAAATATCTAAATTGTCCTACTTTGGCACAACTGTATGCTCACTGTACACATTATATGTCACAGGGAAAGGAATGAAAGAAAATAAAGGGAAAGTAGGTAATTGCTCACAGGATAGAAGAAGATATTATCCTGCCAGATCCGTCCTGGAACTGTATGCATCACGTCCTGTGTTTGTGATATAGCACAGGGAGTCATTGCTAACAATGAATAACATTATTGGTATGACAGCAGTTTAAGTGCTAAAGAAATTTGAGTTCTGACAAACCAGGCAGACACACACAACATGAAAAATGTATAATGCATCACCATGGCTGGTTCTGTCTGTGGCAGTTAAGATACCAATACTGATTGTGAGGCTCATCTGTTCATTTGATTGTATCTCATGGTTTAAATCTCTCTAAGGGTGGGGAGTGGTAGAAGGAGCTAGTTTTCTCTGATTGATGGTGCAAAGAGGGGGTTTTGGTGTGTTTCTCATGTAAATGTAAGGAATGAACTTCTCTGAGTTTGCATTGACTTTATTATCAGAGATAATAAATGGATGAATTCTAAAAAAGGAGAGAGAATGTAAAAGCCTTGGAAGCTTTGAAAGTTACTGTGCTAACACGTAGTTGGTTACAGATATCTTTGCCAGCATTGCTGTCATTGTTTATTTGATAACGATTATAGAAGAAAACTCAGAGCTTTTTCTCTCACAAGAAAATTCAGGGATCATCCAATTTCCCTTTTCTCATTGTTTCTACAATATAACATTTTCTCCTCATTCTTGCTGTCACTCTCTTACTCATCTTTAGCCTAATCCTTTCTCACTTTGACTTTGCTGGAGCTACCTAGCTGGTCTTTCTGCCTCTAGTACTGCAAGTCATTCTTTGTATTACCCACTGATGACCTTTTAATCCTTTGAATTGTTGAAGTCTTCCATGATGCACCATCCATCACCTGCAGTGATAATACAGAAGATGACCTGGTGGGTTCAGGAAGAAATGTTGGAATACACATACACACACATGCACACACATACACTTTGAAGAATCCAGAAATTAAGATGTATTATCAGTTTCTATAGGGAGTAATAATGATACCTGTACTCTGTTCATGTCTCATGTCTGGAGTTGAGGTAACCAAGGGAAAG
>NW_006159617.1:2374504-2379548 GCF_000334495.1 Tupaia belangeri chinensis | reverse complement strand
AACCGCGGTCGACTACGTGGGAGTCCAGCGACATAGCCATTACGCTAACTGCTGGTTCCCAGATTGTGCCATCTAATTTTAACAATTGAACTAGAAAAATAAAAAAATGGACAAGTGACTTACAGAGAAATAATACAACAATGGCTGAAACTTCCCCTTTTCAATGATACAAGCTCTTTATCAGCCACATTATGGGGCAGAAACAATCTAATTAGAGCTGACAAAGTCAACCAAAAAGAAATGAACATTATCAAGAAGGTTATTTTAATTGTTAACAAGAAAACTCTTTTGTAATATAATCTGTACCATGAGATGGTAGTTAGTGACAGTGGTAGATATACACAATAAAAACAAATTATGTTTGTGTATGTCCTTTTTAAAGCTGCACAATGAACAAGCTATCTCACTGGTCAAGTTTCAATCTTTGTGGCATGCCAAATCGTCCACCCCAGCCTCTTGCTCTAGTCCTATTTGTCAACTGTTCTTTCCCTCATCTCACTAGACTCCCCATGCTAATTAGTTTTGTGACTTTGGGCAAGTCATTTTACCTTTCTAGGTTTCTGTTTCCTTACCTGAAAAATGTAGACGTAAGAGTAGTTTTAAAGAATTTGCCAATCCTAAAATTTAAGTGGGGGGAAAAACTATCATCATCATCTAGGAATAAGATTTTATTTGACATGTAGAGTTCATTCTCTTAATTATCAAAATTTTAGGAATTTCCCTATTTTTGATAGAATTTCTTTAACACTCTTATGCTTCCCTTGTTTCTTATACAGAACAAAATTTGACTTTTTCTTGATGACTTAGGATCATTAATATACAATTCCCTATTGCCTTGCCATCTTATACAGTGTTAACTTTAAGTGCTATTGAATTATGCAGTTTATTTGCCCCAAGGCTAAGTGGTTCCAGATTGCTGTAATTTCCAGTTCCCATTACTAAATTTATCTTTGTTTCTTACAACCAAATTGTGAGCTAGTATTTTGTCCTCATTTATTGTGCATGCTTTTCTTTTTCTGTCCCTCAACCTTCTATTTGCTGACTGTAAGGCAGCATGGACTGGGAAGGGAGACCTATGCCTAAAGTAATAATGGTTACAGAACCATTTATCTACCATACTGTGCTAAAGTGGAGGGTGAGGGAGATGAAATAAAACTAAGGTTCAAATCTCATAATTCTGCTATACTTCTCTATCCTTACCTGCTAAATGGTGAGGGTTAGATAGGATACTGGTTGCAATATGCTGTAGTAGTAGCTAGAGGCACTAAGCATACATTTTAGCAGCAATGATCAAAAACATTACCTAATGTTTATTGAACAATCACTGTGTGACAGATGCTATGGTAGGCGCTTTACATAGATCAACTCATTTAGGCTGTATACAACCTTGAGAGGTTGTGTCTCTCATTATTTCGATTTTACCTATGCAGAAACTAAGATTATAGTTGCTCCCAGTTGCATCCTTGGGATTCTTCCTCTGAGCTGGTTGCTTTCTTTTCATTTGAGCCTCTGTTCGGCAACTGATGAAAAACACAAGTGATGTTCTAGTTAACTCCCCCCCCCTCCTTTTTTAAAAAAGTTTTGCCATAGTGCGTGCTCTCCAGACAGTGGCAGATAGAGACAGAGAGTGAGAGAAAGTGAGAATTCCCCCATAGGGGGATGCAACCCCCCTCTTCACCATTCTTCTCCTGGAACCCTGGGCACACACACACATGCCCCTGGCGTTATTTTCAAGCCATTGTTCTAGGATTCAAACTGTGGAGTTGGCCATGTAGGATCCAGGACCTTAACCACCATGCCACCTGCTGGTCCCCTAGCTAAGGTTTGAAAACTCATAATTGGGACAACCAATGGTGTAGTGTTTAAGGTGGCTGCACAGTTCACGTTCTACAGCAGGTTTGGTGCATGTGTGTGTGTGCGCCCAAGGTCTCAAAAGGAAAGACTGTGTGTGTGTGCGCCCAAGGTCTCAAAAGGAGAGATGGAGGAGAACGGATTGTGGCATGTCCATCCCTCATTGTGGGGGGAGTGTTTCCTCATCTTCTCTGTCTCTCTCTGTCTCTTTCAGGAGACATATGCACCCTCCAGAAAATTTTAAAATAAACTTAAGAATTGTCTATTCACAGTAAAATACTCAAGGGAGTGTTTATGATTGGTTGTTTCTCTATCTAACATTATGAGCTACAAAATTGTCCAGTTCATATCAGATATTCTGAGTGGAATTTTAAGTTAAAATCAGTTTCCATATTTTTCCCTTTATATTCTAAAAAATTACTCCAGTCTCTTCAGTCCTTGGCATTATAAGAAACTGAGGGAATTGGGATACTGAAAAGAAATCACCTGTCAGGAAGCCATGCCATTCACATTTTCTACTGTGGGATTCCACCTGCTGCTCCTATAGGAAAATGAACTATTCTTGGAGTAGAGGATACTTTCAGTGGATATTTTTCTAGGCTTTAGCTTTGATCCTTTTACTAAGGGGAAGGGAGGAGAGAGGGAAACATCAAGAACACAACTTATAAGGCCTCCTTTCCAGAATGTATCTTATCTTGGAATTGCTATGCAAAAAATCACTTCTGATAGGAATTTGTGCATATTCAGTTTGGAGCTGGATTCCTAAATGTGTGATTTCAAAAATAGCTACAGCTAGACTTGAAAGACAACAAGGTTGGTACACTATTTGAGGTATGAAAAGTTCTCTGGACATACCAATCTATAGTTACACAGCCTAGCACTACTATAATATTTTTCTCTCAGTTGGAGAGCTGTAGAAGTGGAAAGGAAGCTGGTTTCATCTGTTTCCTTTAAGGAACAGGAAATGAATTTGTGAATAGGAAATGAAGCAGGCAATATCACCTGCAAGAAAGACAGCTTTGAGAAGTGTCTCTCTTCCTCCTTTACTCCCTTCCTCCTGTTCATTTCCATTATTCTCTCCCACAAAATAGTTAAATTCAAAAGCTACTTGGGTGCATTGATAGGCTACAAATTTAAACTGACAAGAGTCAGGAACTGTAGGACTAAAAATCCTTAAGGGGATCTGAACTTTGCCACTTCTATGTCATTATACCAAGATACTTGTTTAAGAGCCTAATCTGTAATCATAAATATGATGGGAAGTTTTGCAGTGCCAACTTTTAGCTTCAGTTTTCCTGACTTAGTTGGTGACTTTGAATATTGTAACCTTCAGAAATGCATATTTTTAGCATTTAACAGTCCAGACCACTGGCAGATTAAATTACCTTTTTAGCTTCATTTTCCTCAGCTCTGTACCCTTTCTGATATGTAGTCAACTTGCCAAAGTCTAATGAGGGTACACCTATGAAGACTAAGTTAAATCACCCCAGATGTACTCCTCCTATTTACTTATCTGATTAGTATGGTTTAAAGAAATATATTTTTTTTTCCCAGAAGATAGCCATAGGAACTCATGAGCTAACCGATGATACAAGTTCTATTTATAATTTGCCCTTAAAGGACCCCCTAGTTGACTGAGTGCATTAAGGGTGACAGTTAACCCACCCATACCGCACTCTGAGTTTGTAGCTCTTTCCCACTCAACAATGGGCTTGATCATGTGATTTACTTTTGCCAGTTATTTGCTTTAATTTAGGAAATGTGTCAGAAGCAGAGGCTTCAAAAGCACTTGGAATTTTCTACTTGTGATAATAGGCTTGAGCTAGCCTTCCAGAAGAGAGCCAAGCCAAACCAGCCAAAGTCACTGTAGGCAAGTTAGATAATGTTTTAAGCTAAACAGCCTTGGTATGTGTGGAACACAGTGTTAAGGTGACAGTAGACAACTAATACACCTCCCCATAAACTTTCTAACATCAGAAAATGAGGAGTATACCTTACTTATTCCTTTGAAGTGGGTTTTGGAGGCTTATGAGCCTCATACGGTCGAATCAAAACTTCTGTCCTTAAACCCTTCTGCTGGTCCATAGACCTCTGATTTACATGCTGCAGTACCCCTTTGTACTTCTCCTGTTCCCTGCTACAGAGAGAAGTGCTATTCAAAAACACCTAATAGGAGCTCTGGTTCCCGCAGTTTGTCCCTCTGGCCCGGCTTCTGTTCCCACCCCCTTTCCCATTTGAGAATCATGAGGGAGATCAGTAGCTCTGCCAGTCTTCGATGATTTTGTGAATGAGGTTTTCAGTTCCTCACCTAAAACTGTGTGAAAGGCAGAGGAGTTTCCAGACACTCCCCAGCAGGGAAGAAAGCCCCTGTAAGAGGCAGCCTTCCACTTGACAGTGCATCTTGAAAGGCTTCATCAACAACCTCCAATTACTGCCAAGAAGCACCCTATCTCTTCAAAATGAGGACAAATCATCTCCTCTCAGCCAGATTCAAAGGTCCCTAAGCACTGGATTCACACAGCAAAAAATTTATTTCTAACTACGAAGGGTTTTAACGATTCTATTATATGCCTCACAATCTGTTTCTAAGTCTGTCCCATGTCGTTTACACTTACCGATTAATAGCTTGAGTTAAGGACTTTTGTATGGGGTATTAAAGACGATAATGAGGGAATAAGCTCCATTAGAATGACCAACTTCGAGGAAAATGTAAATTGAGGATGTCTAATAAAATATATTAGATTTATTATTCTAGTCTATATTGTTGTGATATTACTGAATTCAGGGGAGAAAGCCCAGGGTATGAGTAAAAATCATCTTTAATAATCAAAAACATATATTTAGCAATAGAAAATGGATGATGAGTTATTTTCTTTGTATGTGGAAGGCATATGTTCTTCTATTAGATGGCTGAAAGAATGCAAATGTTGGAAGTTAAGCCTTTTTTTTTTTCAGAGAGGTTTTTGCTATAGGGCATGTGTGCTCGCTAGAAAGAGAGAGACAGAGAGATAGAAAGTGAGAAATCACCCCCGCCCCCAGGGGGATGGCCACGCCGCAATCCCTTCTCCTATGTTCTCCTCTCGGGATCTTCGGCACACATGCACATGTGCCTGGTGTGAGTTTAAGCCACCAGGTCTGGGACTCAAATCATGGTCAACTACATGGGAGTCAAGTGACATAGCCATTATGCCAA
>NW_006159617.1:2354248-2374473 GCF_000334495.1 Tupaia belangeri chinensis | reverse complement strand
ACCGCCCTTTTTTTTTTTTTTTTTTTTTTTTTTTTTAGAATTACTTTTCTTTTTTATTTTATTTTATTTTATTGAGATATTTTTGCTGTAGGGCACATGCATTCACTATAGAAGCAGGGAGACAAAAAGTGAGACACCACCCCCTGGGGGGATGACCATGCTGCATTCCTTTTTCCTTTATTCTCCTCTTGGGGATTTGGGCATGCAGGCACACATGCCTGGAGTGAGTTTCAAGCCGCTGGATCTGAGACTCAACCATGGTCAACGATGTGCCTTAACCACTATGCCACCTGCTGGCCCCCACAATTACTTATTTTTTTATTTTATTTACTATTATTATTTTTTATTTTGCTGTAGGGCACATGCATGAGAGAGAGAGAGAGAGAGAGAGAGAGAGGAGAGAGCGAGCGAGAGAAAGCAAGCCACCAGTTCTGGGGACTCAAACCAAGTCAGCCATGAGTCTAGCCTCTTAACCACCACACCACCTGCTGGTCCCAAGCTTTTTATAAAACTATGAAAGTGTTCTGAAAGGTGCATGTAAAAGATGTTTAGGCTTTGGCTAATGACAGTTATGGGTAGGTTTAGTAAAAAGTAAAGAGTGGCCTACAGATTTGCCCCAGAACATATTCCTAGGAAATACAGGAGTCTGCCATTGCCAAATTGAACTTTATGTATTCTTTGGTTACATCAGGTTGTTAACTGATACTTCATTGTGTATGTGTCTTCCTCTAGTCTTTCAACTTTCAACTTACTGACTGCAAGTGGGGTGGAGAGCCATATGTGATTGTGCCCAAACAGTGCAAATAGGTTAGGTATAGAGCTAGCCAGACCTGTGCTCAAATTCACTATCGGTTGAAGATACTTTGATCAATGGGACTGGGGAGAAATGTTCACATATTGAAATGCTCACATTGTAAGCTAAACAATGTGATTGAATGTATATATGAAAAGAAATTTTAAAAAAAAGAAAAGAAAAAATGAAAAAAATTCACTATCCATCACTAATTTAGCTGCATGACTTTGGATAGCTCTATATTTCAAGAATCTCATTTGTGGAGTAGGAAAGCAAATGAATGATAGCCAACATGACTTTATTTTGAGAATTAATTTAAATTGTGTGTATATATATCTAGGCAGAGTCTAGAACAGGATGGGTACTGGATAAATACTCATGTTCTATTTTTTTTCTCTATTTTCTCCCATGTTGTAACATTTAGGAAAGTTCATAGGGCAGAGAGGATTGTGCATATGGGAAATATTTTTAGTACTCAGAATCCTTTGGGCAATTCTACATGAAACCAGTAGCTAATTAATGAAACCTGATTTTTTTTGGCATTTACTTCTTATGGCTGACTGACTTGTTAACTGAATTATTCAAGGAGTTTCATAATATGTTTGAATTTCTTATATCCATTCAGTGACTAATGATTCCTAGCTAGGCTTGCAGCCTTTGTCAAGAGAGCAAAACAGATCTGTTCAAAAGACAAGATTTAAAAAAATTTATTTAAGAAAATTATCCTGTTGGATATATGCAATTATTAATTTGGGATTCATTTGAAATTCAATGATCAGATAGTGACAGTAAATCTAGACAGCCTGAGAGAGAAGTTACTTAATTGATGTATATTCATAAGAATTCCAAGAGCCAGTGATTATAAAAGTAGATGAAGTTCAATACCCGAGTATTACAATCTGTGAGGGGAAAAGCTATCTTGGACATTTTTAAGGCAGAAAAAAATCCCTGAACTTTTCCCACTTTCCTAATCTCTCACTAATGACATTATTTTATATTACCATTAGTGTTAAAAATATGATCTGTAAAGATATCAATTTAGGATGTTTCTGTTATAAGCTCCTAGCCCTTGTGGTGAGGTCTGGAATATCCATCTGTCACCAAGAGGTGCTCCTTAAATTGATCCCACTACAGTGTTATGTGCCTGCTTTTAAATACAAATATGTATAAGATATTCCTCGACTATCTCCAGGGAGACACCTGTGCAGCTGAAGAAAGACCTTATCAGAAGTAACTGCTGGGTCCACATTAAAAATACAGTTAGGAGAAATTGTTCTTGACTCTGTCTAGGTAATTTTTTTTTTTAAATAAAAATATAGTGAACTGGATATGCTATCAAGGAAGATTCTATTCCCCTTTCTACTCTAATTATTTCCTTCTTCCAATTAGAAATCTATGTAGGATGCAAAACAAAATCCTCCATTTTTCTTTTTAAGTTCACCTTTTAAATTTTGGCTTACTCTCAAAGAAAGAACTCATATTTTTCCATTGGTGACTAGTTGGCTAGAGAGCAAAAGGTCTGACTGTAGGTGCCTTTGTATTATATTTAAAGGAAGGATGTGGGAAAGGGAAGTGCTCAGATTGAGAGGTGTACATTAAACATTAATAGTTAGAATTCATGACTAGCTTTATCTCTATAACTCAGGGGCCTTGTTAGAAAAACTTCTATAATCATCTGAACCATTCCTTTCCAGAATGTTGATTCTTTTTTTTCTCCATGTATTCTCTGAAGATGGTCGGTTTCTTGGGCTTTAAAAAAAACCCTTGAAGTATTCATTCTGTCTGTTCCCAGTGATATTATCTGTCCAGAGCTACAGTGTGTTTTCCAAATTGTTTTTCTTTCCCAAGGATAGTGTATTTTAGGAATCACTTAATCTCAAGGGAAAGTCAAAGGAGAAACATGTGCATACTGGATCTTACCCTGTGGGACATGGACTTTTGAGGGTGAGGAGCTATGGAAAGAGACCAAAGGTTTATAAACTTCCTAAGATTTTTTATTTATTTATTCATTTATTTATTTATTTGTAATTAGTTAATTTTCCATGAGCAAGAGAGAGAAAGACCAGCACTCTCCAGCGGATCTTATGGTGGAATTCTTCCCTCAACCTTCCCAGACAACCAGATTCACTGGGATGCACAGATCCAGTGTGTACAGGTCAATCCAAGAACTGAACCTCAATCTTCCATTAAGACTCCTAGCACTACAGAGAGGTGTACTACTGCTATACCCCAACAGCTGGGCCTGTAAACTTTCTAATTACTAAATACTTATGTAGTCTCATATGGATGCTTTATTCTTTGTTTTCAACTATGTATATGAGGCTATAGTCCTCATATTTGCAGTTGGTGCCTTACTCTGTGTGTGTGTGTGTGTGTGTGTGTGTGTACACATATATATAATCATTCTGTGTGTACATATATGCAGTCATTCTGAAGAAAATACAAGTTCACTTACTAATCAGTAGTTATTAAAAGTTCTGTTAGATGCATTTTAAGTAAACGTGGAGCCCTCATATTTGAAATTTCAGAGAACTCCTGTCCCCAAATGAAAAAACAGTAGAGATAACAATGTTTAGAAAAGCCACAATGAATCAAGAGAGAAAAGAAGTTTGTATGAAGACTAATGAACTGAAACAGGAAAAGTTGAGAACCAGGTTCATGAAATGTGGAAATAACCGAGGTAACCTGGTAAGTTATTTTAAATTTTTGTTATCTAGCACTGTGTAACAAGTCTCCCTGGTACTTAGTGGCTTTAAGCAGTATCATTTCTTCTAATTCTGTGAATTGATTGGGCAGAAAGAGGCTGTTCTGTTTCATGTGATGTTGCCTGGGACTACACTCATCTGAGTTGAATCCTTGAGGGCTCCTTCATATTTTATTTATTTATTTCTTAGATTTTTTTTTTCTTTGCTATAGAGTGTATATGCTCACCAGCAAGAGAGAGACAGGCAAAAGGAAAGAGAAATCATCCTCCAGGGGGGATGACCACACTGAAATCCCTTCTCCTCCATTCTCCTCTTGGGATTTCAAGCATTCTTGCACATGTACCTGGAGTGATTTTCAAGTCGCCATGTCCAAGATTTAAACCACGGAGTTGGCCATGTGGGAATCCAGGGCCTTAATCACCACACCACCTGCTGGACCCTCCCGTAGTATTTAACACTCTGGTGTAGACCTGATGAATTACTAGGTCTCTCTAATTCTATGGTATCTTAGAGCCTCTCTCTCTTCATGTGGTCTCCTTAATAGAGTAATCAGACTTACAGGGTCCCAAAGCACAAAAGTAGAAGCTTCTAGATCTTCTCAATGTTAAGATCCAGAGCTGACCCAGGATCACTTCCTGCATATTCTGTTCATTATAGTAAGTCATAGGTAAAACCAGATTCATTGTGAAAAGGGAAGACATAAGGGAGTAAATACATGGAGGCCAGGTTTTTGTTTTTCTTTCTTTGTTTTTTTTTTGGAGAGGTTTTTGCTATAAAGTGTGTATGCTGGCTGGAAAGACAGAGAGAGACAGAGAGACAGAAAGCAAGAAACCACTCCCCAGAGGGAAATGGCCATGCCACAATCCCTTCTCTTCCATTCTCCTCTTGGAATCTTGGGCATGTATGCACACAGGCCCGGCATGAGTTTAAATTGCCTGGTCTGGGACTCGAACTGCAATCAACTACATGGGAGTCCAGCGACGTAACCATTACACAATCTTCTGGTCCCAGAGGCCAGGTACATTGAGAACTGTCTTTGGCGGGTAGATACCTTATTTACTTATATCAATAGGACAGTGTGTCTAGGATGTTTTTGCTAGCCCTATAGCTATAAGACACTAACAAATGCCACTACTAGATTCTTAACCTTAATATGCTACTATTAGTAATATACTTTGAAATCCACTGCAGTTTTTACATCATTTTTCTAAGGAGCATCTGTTTCACTGAGCCAGTATACATGCCCATGTCCTAGCTGTCAGTAAACAGGGAAAAGGATTGCCTCCCTTTTGGTGGTTTCTGTTATAGAAGACAGGGACTATCATTTTCAATATTTGATTGAGTATATGTACTGAAAAACGCATCTACCTAACAGTACACTAATGCTTCCACATGAAACTGACAATATACCCTCTCCTCAAATGTATCATCCTGAATCTTATCAGTTGCTTCTTCCCACTTCAAACCCACAGTCTTTTGGATTTGTCCATTCTTCCTCCAGGTCTGCCCTGATCTTTTCCTTTTCCACAATCTCGGGAATTACTTCTTTAGAAGTTAGTTAATTTCTAACACAATGCATATACAGTAGGATCAAGGAAAGGAACAAAGAGAAAATTATCTAAAATGTGTAAGTGTGAATATGATATAACAAAAGATGGAGGAAAGTTTATTAGAGTTTATAGTCCTCATATTTGCATTTTATGCCTTTCTGTGTATACATGCCACCCTTTCGGTCTCTGGATTTTCAGTCCTGGTTTGAGTGCTCTCTGAATGTCCCTTTGCATTCACCTCTTTTCCTCAAGATTCAAACCATGAAGCAGCTTGGTAGAGCCTACATAATGAAGCAATGCCTAAACTGTCAAGAGAGGAGAAATGGAATGTGCTTTTCTTTCTCTTCAGTGGTGTGAATAAAGGTACTATTATGTATTAAACATACATAATGGGAGACATTTCTTTAGTAGGAAAGGAGCAAATGTTTATCACTCTCTTTCATCTAACACTTTCCTGCAGTTGGAAAAAAAATTGATAGGTAGGGGTAGAGGAGTGACTGAAATCTAGGACTACTGTTTTGGGTAATGTAAGATGAACTGCTTGAACAGGGAGAGGAAAGCCTGTGCAAAGGCAACAAAGACGTGATGAAGTGGAGGAGGAGGGAACGCTGCACAGGCTGGGCACAGGCATGTTCCAAGGGGTAAAGACTTGGCAGTAATATTTAGAAGACACAGTGGATTTTAGGATTAGGATACAGTAACAGGGTCTTTCTTGCCTTCAGTTTCATAAATGCTTGTCTGAATCAGACTGAGTGGAAGATGGGACAACTGACTTGACCAATTGGCTTTTTCTTAATAAGGAGGAAACTTGGATTTGATTCTTGTTATTGGTAAAACAAATGATTCAAACACTTGGTAAAGTCCCTTCTGTTGAATGGTGAAACCTGAGTTCTACTATAAACCTACCTCAGTTTGGAAATATTAACACAGATCATGATTATACTTCGCAAACTAAGGGATTTAGATCAGATCAATGACTCTAACATGGGTCTTCATTAGAGGAGAACTTCAGTATAGAATTGGAGGACTGATTAATTTAGGCACCATTTAGTTCATTATCAACAATATGGATTCATAGGTTAGCTAAAAAGATTAAACTTCTGTAGATTGTTATTAAACTTTAGGGAAAGTATGGGGTGCGACAGGAGTACACCATGAGAAAATCGACTTACTGAGCATACCCAATTATATTTAGGAAAAAATTAATTGTGGGGTCATGACAAAAAGAACACAATATAATACAAAAAGTGTCCCAGTTCTAACTCTGAGGAAATGTGGTTGTTCAAGAGAGGTTTGTTGCTGGTGAGGAAATGTGCACAAACTATGCCAAAACTCAGGTATCTCCTGCGACCTGTCCATTTTTTCTAGCTCCTATCTCCTAAAATAAACCATGGTGCCCTCTTACAAACATCGCATTTCAGCCTTGAGGTGCAGGGCTCTAAGAGAGCTCTTTTTAGAAATGTATCTTGATTTTGGACTTTGAAGCCATTACAAAATAAATGTTGAGATGCTTTAAATAGATCTCATTAAGGCTGGTATATGGCTGTGTGCCTTTTCATCATGTCTATGGTTATGAAGGGTGGTTTTAGATGTCTAAGTAAAGTTATTCCAGAAAGCATGATGAATAAGTCACCAATTTTATGAGAATTTCAAGAACTTGGGCATAGACTTTCCTTTGCTTTTTTCTTGCTGCTACTCCAATGAAGTTGATTTTTTTCTTGAATATTTTGCTGCTGAATCTTGATGAAGATTTTGCATCTTACCCATTTAAGGCATTATTACAGCCAAACTGCCATGGCACAATGTACCTTCCTCCATGTAATGTTGTTTAGCTTTTGTCATGGACACGGGGAGATATAATTCAGTGATTTTTTAATCCTGGTCTCCCAAGTTGACACCTTTCCTACAAATCTTACTATTCCTGAATAAAGACCTATGTAAGTAGTGAAATAAGGGTCTCCTGTATCTCTCTTACAAAAATTAAAAGTCAAAAAGAGCAAAGGAAAATATTTCATGGCTCTTATGAAAGGAAAACTACTTTTGGTTTTATGCCTATTCATTTTTCTAATACAGATCATGTATTATCTTTTTTGTTCAAATCTTTTCCCCTGCCTCATCCATGGATTTTTGAACTGTCTGGATCCACTCTGACCAGTATTTACAATTTTACATGCCAGAGGGAGAATAAGTGCCTATGTTATACTCTGCTGCCCGAACTGTGCACTTTCTGTTCAGAGGGACAAGCAAATATAATGATATCCATCTTGGAGGGAGGTATTTTCAGTGTACATGTGTCATTTTGCTGTTAGGAATCTAGATACAGGGGTGTTATCAATTAGGAGATGAAATTAAAATCTTACATTAGGAACCAACCACCCCTGCCAGAAAAAGTAGATTTTGTAACAGCTGTTTTCTGTTAGACACTATTGTATTCTTTAACAGTAAATTACATAGATCAGAAATGTACTTACCAGTTTCCTCAAGTAAGCTTGTAAATGAGCCTGTTGTCATCCAAACAAAGATATCACATGAAGTGGAGAGGAAGCTCTAAGCACAGCTTTATTGGACTTGGGCATTTTTTCTGTTCCCCTTTGGAGACTAGCTCCCTCAGGGGGAATAAATATGTTTTTATGATCCTAGTATGGATAAGTGACCTTTCAAACTCTGAAAAAGGTGGTAGTAAGCTTTTTACCTGTCTAGTGTCTCCTAACAGCTGTTTTTCATTGGCTCCAGAATTCATTAAATCTCAAAAAAGAAAAATTAGCTGGGGGTGGGGTAGAGACAGGAGAGAGAGGGAGCATGGTACTCAGCAAGCACCAAGTGTCTCAGCTTCAAACGAAGATAAGTTGTTTGAAATGAACAGCTAAGAGTCAGTCCGTGCGTCCTCCTGCTTACTGTGGCTCAGTAAATTATGCTTAGTGTGCTCAAAGGCTGGTTCTATACTGATGTTCTTGCCCTATGGAAAATAACATGCTCTCCCCCTCTGCCCCCGCCCCTTTTCCCTATCTCTAACAGATGACAGTAATAATGAGAACTAAAATCGCTCAAGTCAGGGTATGAAAGGGAACTGTCTATTTAAAAAAATAAAAAGACATTTCTCGATGCCATCTGCTGAGGTACAATAATGTTTTGTAACAGGTTTTGGAAAGCACATTAAAAGGCTTCATCTGTGCTTGTCCTTTCCAGTTAGTCAAGATATAGTTGTGTCTCCTGTCTGATGTGGATTTTTGAATCATGTAATTATTTCTAATTTATCTCTGAAATTAAGTGTCTCAAATACAATTTTAATTGGGATTTCATTAGGTACTTATTATACCATGTGTCAAATAGTAGTTGATTATCCTGAGCATGGATAGAGAATTTGAAAAAGATAGTGGGAGAATGATGGGTACCTCTGAAAGCTGATGGTGCTCAATAACTATGCCTTAAAAATAATCAGTTGATATATAATTAACGTAAGTAATTACTGCAATTAAACTCTATTTATGGAGCCCTGCTGTGTTGTTTCCCATCCCAAGCTTAAACATGATTGTTGTTCTGTTGCCCAAATAAAATTAATGTTATGAGAGAAAAACAGGATAAATATAGGCCTGGAGTGCAGAGAGAGAAAAATATTTTCTCTTTACTAGAGAAAGATGGCATGAATAGAAAAATGGAAAAATGGGCTTCCTTAAGGAAAAGGTATATGAGGCTTTAAAAATATCCTCTTCACCCAAATGAATTAGGCATATTCAATGCACATTTTGAAGCAACAGGACTAGTAGAGGGACTAAAAGTGTGTGCAGTTGGATGAGGGAAGAGATTGTTTATCTGAGCAACCCAATATTGAGAAATTAGGATGGTGATCTTGGGCACAGACTTTCTTATCATGTGGTTGTCATTTTAGTTCATCTTTATGTTCTCAGCACTTAGGGCAGTGACTGACTATAATAAGTATTCAAAAAATACACATTGCATGGTTAAGTCAAGTATGTCTTGAATGACAATGAAAATGGATAGTTTGGGAGATGGGTGACGAGGGGAGGAAGATGATGGAAAAACAAAATAAGAAAAAAGAAAAAAATCCAACAGAAGACTCTGACTGAATGTGTTCTCTCAATCAAAATAAGCATTCCTGACTTCTGTCTGGGAAAGATGGGATAACAAGCATCATATTTTCCTCCCACCAGATTCAAGTTTAAAAAATAGCAGACCAACTATATGGAGCAATGACTTCAAGATGCTGGATATCAAGCAATAAAGGACAATTTCCCAAGAGATGTAAAGCAGATGAAAAGAGCCCTATGATAGCCCTAGCATACTTCTTGGACAGAGTTTGCAGGTTGTGCAGTGAAGGGAAACCCAAGTGGATCTAGATACTCTCCTTGAATTAATAATAGTTGGGCATCTAGGGAGACTAAAGTAACTAGAGTTTGCAAGGCAAGGGACAAAAGACAAGAGATTTGCATAGAGAAAGAACTTCAGAGATTTACAAAATTGTTCTTGATGTTTTAGTTGAATAATGATCAGACATGCTATTAAGGAACCTCCCTGACCTCTTGGTAAATAAACATCTGAAAGAACTACAGGGGATAATCACTAGGACACACACAGCATTGAAAATAGTTGCTGTTCTTACCAACTACAGTAGAAAAGGTGATAATATAAGGTCATCAGGTAAATTATGCAGAACGACTTTATTTCAACAATGTGATAAAAATGGCTACAGACTAAATACTGCTCTGTTGCCACCTATCAAAACTTAAAAGGAAGATCCCAAAATATCAAATTATTTCCAATCAATTGTGTCCTAAGACAAATATCAAGAATATATACAGGGATATAAAAATATATAGCACCTAACAAAGTAAAATTTACAATGTTTTACATCCAATTAAAAATTACTAAAGCATGTAAAGAAGCAGGAAAATGTCATTCATAATGAAAAGAAAAATCAATCAATTGAAAATTCTAACTTCCCTTATTGTACAGTGAGGAGATAAGCAAATCTTTCTCCAAAACAATGATAAATGTGGGCAATATTGTCAAAAACAAATATTTCATGGCTCTTGAAATAAACTAAAGCAAAGAACAACAACAAAAACTAAACAAACAAACAAATTATAAGGAATTTACTAATGGAAACTGCCAGACTTTGGATAAAAGCATTGGGAATCCATCATATTTTTGCCTTGGCCTGTTTTCATCATTACCATGTTGGTTGGTAAGGCAGATCTACTACATGGGCTGTGAAAGCCTGTATCTTTGCTGGTACGGATTCTCATGTTTTTATATGGAAAATGAAAAACTCATTCCCAACAACATTCTCCATAGAAGTACTCATCTCAGAAGCAAGCAAATGAGGAAGGCCAGCAACTTCTGATTTGGGGTAGTCTCAGTCAGAATAAACAACAAGCCAATGGGACAACCAAAAATTTAACAAATTCTAGGTATGAAACAGTCATAGAGGGGATTGATATCTGTAGACATCCCTGCTGACTTCATTGTACATGTACATAGAAGACCAAAGAGGGTCTAGTTTGTCCACATATCCCTAGCTAATTGAAAGAATACATACAGAGTATATGCAAGAGAACTCAGCAAAAAATATTAGGTTATTGGGAAAGTTATGATGCATTTTTGCATATGAAAAAATATCATGACTTTCCCAACAACTTAACAATGCTGGGGTAAGACTGAAAGTCCTTGAACTTTGAATGAACCCACACACAGATCCAATGATAAATCATATGAGGCTTATTGGCTCAAAGAGTTTGAGTAAAACCCTTGCTGAATCATTGCCCAACTATTAAGCTATGTAGACACAGGGATGACCTCAAGGAAGCCAAGCTTAAAAATAAAAACAAAGCATTAAACATATTGCCAAGGTCTGGGGCTGGCTGGTGGCCTGGTGATTAAGGATGCTGGACTCCCACATGGCTGACTGCAGTTCAAGTCCCATACCTAGCGACTTGCTTCCTCACTTTCCCTCTCTCTCTTGCTATGTCCTTCTCTGGTCAAATTAAAATAAGTAAATAAATAAATAAAATAATTCTTTTAAAAAATATTACCAAGGCCCAGTCATGGTGGTGGAGACAGTAGGGCATTACTGTATGATACTGAAGCTACATTGGGGGGGGGGTGCTAAATTTGGATCCCAGGAAACCTGAAAATGCTGAGTGTGCCCACTTGTGTCTGTGATCCTTGCTTGGTGGGGGACCAGGAGGAGAACAGCATAGTGAGACCCCGTCAGTGGTACCTGTCTCTTTAACATGGAAATAAATAAATAAATACATTAAAAAAGAATTACCGGCCAATCCCATAGCATGGTGGTTAAGGGAGCTGGATCCCACACCACTGACTGCAGTTCACATCTCAGCCCCAGGGGCTCGAAAAACACATTGGATATTTGTTTTTTTTGAGCATGTATCCATGCTCAAAATTCCAACAGAAATGGAGGAGAAGGGATTGTGGTAGGACCATGTCCCACTAAAGGGTGGTCTCTCTCTCTCTCTCTGTCTCTCTCTGGCAAGTACATATGCCCATGGCAATTTAAAAAATTACTGAGCTAAGACAGCAGAAACAACAGGAACTATACGTGGTAGAGAAAAATCAATTCCAGAGTAAGTTTCTAAAACTAAACAAAACCCAGCAATATCAGCTCTCAGGGAAAGTACCAGAGTCCAGAGTTACTATATCATCTAAAATGTGCAGTTTTAAACAATAATAATAATAAAACATGCTAAGGGTAACCTACACTTGGGTTGGGAATTAGAGAGAAGGGGTCAATAGAAACCATCTGATTGGGTCAAAGTGTTGGATTTAGCAGAGAAAGACTTGAAAAAATAAACTTCTTAATATATTCAAAGAACTGAAGTGTTGGCGTCCGCCCCAGGGCTTGGGTCTGGCTGAATCATGATCAGAGGGCTGCTGGTGAGGAAGAGAAAGAGGATGAGAAAGAGAAAGCCCTCCATCTTGCCAGGACCGGGGAATTGGAAAGAACGAGACAAAGGGTTAGAGTAGAAAGGGACACAGGCAGCCTGAGCCTAGGTAGCCCAAGCAACTTGTGCCGCCCAGACAAACTGGACGTCTTTACTTATAGTACAAGGAGACCTTACACATGTATGTTTCATGACACTTCATGGATTAGTTGCCAGGTTACAGACAATAAGAAGTTGTTAACAAATCTATAAGGGATTAGTCACACCCAAGGCAAGGTGTATCCCTTGGTGGTAATCCCATCTAGAGTAAATCTCATCTTCCTTTCTAATGCAGAGAACTAGCTGTTAGGTGTGGGGTAGGAGCTAAAGAACTTCTCTATAAGGAGTGTGCCACCACACCCAGAGAAGTCTAAAGAACCTTTCAGATGCAGAGCAGGGATTGGATTTTACTATTTGGGGTCAAGATGTTTCTTGAAGTCCATCAGATGTGTCTGTTGGAACGCCCCTAGTAATTTCCACCCTTGCTCTGTCTGCCACCAAGGTTAAGGAAAGACAAGTTACAAAGTTCTGCCAAACCCCAAAAGAGCATGGGGTGTTTGCTCAGCGCATGTCCCCACATCTCAGACTCTCTCTCTTAAACGTGTCCCCACACTGAAGGAAGTCATACTTAAAAACCTAAAGGAGGACTAGATTGTGGAATGGTAGTTATGGTGCTGGATTTTATGTGGTCAACCATGGTTCAAGTCTTGGACCTCACAGCTTGAAAATCATGCTAGCTGTGTGTATGTGCATGTTCAAAAGCCCAAGAGGAGACTGGAGGAGAAGGAATTGAAGTGTGGTCATCCTCCTTAGAGGGTAACGTGTCACTTTCCTGTTCTCTGTCTCTTTTGGTGAGTTCATGTGCCTTATGGGGGAAAAAAAAAAACCCAAAGGAAAGTATGAAGACAATAACTTAGTAATTAAAGAATATTAATAAAGAGATACAAGTATGAAAAAGAACTACATGGAAATTTTGGAGGTGAAAGTTTAATAAAGAAAAATTTACTGTAGGAGTTTAGCAGAAGATCAGCAAACTAGATCAGTAGAATTTATCCAGTCTGAAGATCAGAGAGAACAAAGATTGAAGAATAATGAACAGAGCCTCAGAGACCTGTAGGTCAAGTAATTTACCAACATACATATAATAGAATTCCCAGAAAGAAAATAGAGAGAGAAATAAATAGAATGACTGTTTTTACAGCAGAAATTTTGAAAACAAGAAAAAAAAAATTCAAGAACAAAGGAACTTGAATAATATTTACTGATATAATGTATACCAGGAAGCAGTGGAATATATGCTTAAAGAGCTAAAAGGAAAGAATATCTGTCATCCAAGAATTTTATACATAGGAAATCCATCCTTAAGAAATGAAAATGAAGAACCAGCAGATGCTTAATTGTTATGCCACTGGACTCCCACATAGTCAATCATGGTTCAAGTCCCAGACCTGGTGGCTTAAAACTCACACTGGGCACATGCGCATGTGTGCCCAAAATCTTGAAAGGAGAATGGAGGAGAAGGGATTGCAGCATGGCTATCCCCCCTGGGGGTTGATTTCTCACTTTCCATCTCTGGCAAGAGCACCTGTCCTATAGCAAAAATCTCTCTAAAAAAGAAAAAAAGAAGTGGAAGTGAAGAAAGACATTTTTATATAAAGAGAATTTATTACTAATAGATTTGCCTTACAAATAATATCAAGAGAGTCCCTTAGAATGAAAGAAATAATACTACGTGGTAACTGAAATTTATCTACTTAAGAATAAATAAAGAGCACTGTTGGGTCCAGCAGTTAGCATAATGGCTGTATTGCTGGACTTGCATGTAGTTGACCGCAGTTTGAGTCTCAGCCCCAGTGGCTTAAACTCACACTGGGCACGTGTGCGTGCATGCCCAAGATCCTAAGAGGAGAATGGCGGAAAAGGGATTGCAGTGTGGCCATCCCCCCTGGAGGGTGATTTCTCACTTTCTGTCTATTTGTCTCCCCCTGTCTTTCTGGCAAGCTCACACACCCTATAGCAAAAACTCCAAAAAAAAAAAAAAAAAAAGCATTGTCAATGGTTATATATGTGGGAACTTCAAAAAGTTCATGAAAAATGGCATTTAAGTACAAGTTTATTTTCGTGCAAAATAAATTGAAACCCATACATTGTCATTTCATGGGAAATGTACATTTTTCATATATATTTTTTAATTGCTAGAGGGCACATGTGCATATCAGGAAGAGGCAGAGAAAGAGTTAGGGAGAAAGCTCCCTTCAGTGAGTTGTCATGATGCAGTCCCTTCTCCATTTCTTAATCCTCTCAAGATTTTGGGCATGCATGCATATGTGCCTAGTGTGTTTTTCAACCAATGGGTCCCAGGATTTGAACCACAGATGTTGATGTGGGATCCAGTTCCCTTAACCACTAGGCTATGGGGCCAGTCCCATGAAAAAGTTGTTTTTTTTTTTTTTTTTCTGTAGGGTGTGTGCATTCACCAGAGACAGTGAGAGGGATAGTGAAAAATCACCCTCTGGGGGGATGGTCACATCATAATCCCTTCTCCTCCATTCTTCTCTTGGGATTTTGGGAATGCACGCATACATGCCTGGTGTGATTTTTAAGCCACTAGTTTCGAGATTTGAGCCACAGTCAGTCATATGGGAATCCAGCACCTTAATCACGACACCATCTGCTGGCCCCGCCCTATGAACTTTTAAAAAAACCTGACATGTGGGTAAATAAATATAAGATTGCATAAATATGTTTCTCTTCCCTCAAATTTATAAGAAGATATTAAGTGTATACACACTAATTTTAACTGCATTGCTGGACTGTAATATACATACATATGTATTACAGTATATTATACAACACAAAGGGAAAAATGCTGGAAAGTTTTTATATTTTACTAGAATTTGGTTGTATTAGTTTGAAGTCAATTGTGATGAGCAAAGATGCATATTGTAATCTCTAAATCAATCATTAAGCTAAAACTTAAACTGTGTATAGTAAAAAAATTAACTGAAGCATATCTACTTCTGCAAAAGATGGAGATATAGGGACTACATTCACCCTGCCACCTGAAATAACCAGAAAAAAAAAATGTGCACCAAAATATATGAAACAATGTTTTTTTCAGGACATTAGACATCAAGCAGAAAGAATGAAAAGGTATATCCAAAAGCTTTGGAGGGCAGTGGATATAGTCACCATCCTGATATTGGTGATAGGTTCACATGTGTGCGGATATTCCCAATCTTATCAAACCATACATTTGAAATATATGCAATATATTATATGTCTATATTATATGTCAATAATATCCAGATAAACATAAAATATTTCTGCAAATCATAAACTTAAAACATATATACATACAACTTCTTGGGGAGGAGTTATAAAAGTGACTTATGTTAATTTGGAATTATCTTTATGGAACACTTTCCTATAATTTGGAAGCAATTTGGATAATTTTTGTGAAATGGGTTATTTGAAAAGTATAAAAAAGTAGATGTAGTTTATATTCTGCTAAGTTTAGCCTCTAAATTTAAAAATACTTTTTATTAAAAAACAGTCACAAAATAGAATTTGAAAAGAAATATTCTATATTAACTCCACTGGACTTACAAATATAGACTCTCTCATACTTACCTAATTCTCCTTTGTAGAACAATAACATGTAGAGGAAGAGGGAAGATCTATCCTGTTGTAATATATTCTGGGTAAGAGTCAGTACTGGCTATAGTAATTGAGGTTGGGGAGTAGAATAAAGAAGGATTTGAAGAAAATCAATTTGCATAGCAAAGTATCTAATTATGGTTCTAGAAGTAAAGAATCTAGACTCAAAAAGTTTCTGCAGTTCCTATCTTGGGTGACTGGGTAGGTGCATTGTTGTGAGATGAGATGAGAATTAGAACAGGTTGGAGGAGAGAGAATAATTCCATCTTAAGCATAGTGAAGATGTTCCTTTTTCATTACATGTTTGAGAAATAGATAGGTGCCAGTTTCTCAGGTTTCTCCTCTGAAGTTGTTCATTTATTTTAAAATGTCTTTATACATAAAAGAATATTATACCAGGTCCTGAAAATGGTAGTTCTTCTCTGAAGTAGTCAGGGAGGTTGAACTCAAGTTTGAATTGTCTGGGGATTCTAGAAATCAGTCAGTCAGCATATACTTATTGAGACCTTCTCTATGTCAGAAATAGTGCCAGGTACAGAACAATGAATAAGATAGACCATATTGCTACCTTTATGGGCTCTTTTCCTAGGGACATGGAAACTGCTGAGGCATTCTGAAAGTCAAAATGGAACATTTCAGCCCTTGTTTTTACAGTCACTGTTAGAGGTAAAGATAAGTGGTTTGGAGGCAAGAACAGGAATACAGAACTGAGGTGCTTCTTGTAGCCAGGGATTTAACTCACTGGGGCATATGACAGTTCTAATTCGGCGTCACTCAGTCTCAGACTTTGCTTCATTAAACTCAGGAAAATGCCTAGATTTTCTAAATACAGAAGGCAGGAGAGAGTATGTGGAAATCCTTCTCCACATTGAGCTTTTTCTTTATAATCAAATTATGGCACAAGTGTTACCACAAAATCAGACCATACAGTTACGGCAGTTACAGTGACAGTTCTTTGAAAAGCAGAATGAATGTGATGTGATGCTCTTTGGTTCTCTGTCTTAAGATCTATCTCTACATTACTGACTAGAGATTTTCTTGGTATGAATGGTATTGGTGTTAAACTTATTCTGAAAAAACAATTTGAATTTCTGACATACTCAGTTCTAAAGTGCCCTTTCCTGAGAACTTTTTGAATTTCTTTTATTAAATATTCACCCAGGCTTCATATTCTGCAGGAGGAAAAGTGGTGTCATATTTTAAATAATGTAATAATCATCGCTCTCTTAGCAGATTTGATAACAGTGGGACAATTACTACATTTCTTTGGACTTTTTTTACTCAGTAATTTAAAAAGTAAAACTATTAAATTATTTTAAGTAGGCTTAACCTAGCATGTAAATAAGATAGAGCAGGCTTTATTTATTAAGTGATAATTATTTCAAATATGTCTTTTTTGCTTTAAGAATGTTATATGGACAGTGAAAGAATGAGCAACAGGGAGACCCTGCAATCTCAGAGAAGTACTAACAGGCAGACCACTTGGCTTGAACTCATCAGCAGGGACTCCTGCTCAGTCTGTTTTAGAGGAAGAGGGATTCTCTGGCCTACATGGCACACAAGTGTACCACTTGAAGTGGCCTACCACCATACATTCTACCTGACAGTTCAACCTCTATCCACAATGGGGACAGTTTGGGCATACAGTAGCCAAACACCTGAATGTAGGAAACTGGAGGAATTCTTTCCCCATAATCCTCTTAACAGTAGAGAGAGAGAAATCCCTTTTGAATACCTGAACCCTGAACTCCTGCTGTGGATCCCACACTCTCACACATAGTAGAGGAAGAAAATTGACACAGATTTTATGCATATCATGGAGAAGTACAGGAATACACAGCTACAGAAACATATTGCAAAGAGGAAGGAAGGAGTGACTATGCCACCAGATGACTGAAAATTACAGCAGAGACCCAAGAAATAGGAGAAAATCAGGAAATACCTCCCTCTTAAAGGATCATAACTCCTCACTAACAGTAGATAAAGCACAAGAGGTACCAGAAATGTCAGAGAGATAATTCAAAATATCCATTGTAACAGTACGCAGGAAGATGCAAGAGAAAACAGAGAATCAATTGAAGGAGATAAGAAAATCTTTCCATAACATGAAGGAAGAACTCCGTAAAGAGAAAGACAAACTGAAAAAGAATCAAATGGAATTTCTGGAGATAAAGAATATGTTACAGGAAATATCACAGCAGGCTAGAACATGCAGAAGAAAGACTCTCTGACCTTGTTGACAAAAACCTCAGATTTAGTCCAACAAGTCAAAAAGAATGGAAGAATAACCATTAAAAACAAGGTCAATATATAGGAAATCCTAGATAGAATATCCTGAAAGAATTCACCAAAATAAAACTAGCACTTAAGGAAATATTCAAGGGACTGCTATACCAGGAAAGCTAAAGAGAAACAAATAGAAGTAAGAGAACACAAAACAACTAGAAAAAAAAGGATAAATCTACACATGTTGATAATATTGAATGTCAAGACTAGATGCAGATTCAACTTTGTTACACACAAGCAGGTTAAATACAAATCTACCAATTATTTGATAGACAGTTGTCTCTGAAGGTTTCAATTTATATATTTATTACAACCATTACTCATTGTATAAAACTAGATAATAGAGGAAAAGTCCAAAATGTTGCAGCAGAGTCTTTGGAATAAATTCCACAAAAAGGCTAAAACCAAGAACTTTGCAAAGTCTATAAATCACCAAGTCACTAGCTTTACCATGTCTTTACTTTTAAACATCTCTTTCCTTTTTTGTTTTATTGTTGCTTTTTTGAGAACTTATTTTTTATGCACAGTACAGTATGAGGGTCTTACAAGAACTCATAGTATGTGAATAAAAGTGTTCTTTTTCTATCTCTTCCTAATGAGCTATTGTTATGTATAACTTTACACATCTCTAGGTGGACCAATGATTGATACCCACATATTTTTTTTTTCAGATTCCCTTATCTCCCTCCTCTACATGGAAATTTCAAATGCTACTTTCATTGACTCTGTTAAGATTATCTTTGTTAGTTTAGGGCATTGCTTGTTGCTTGATTTTTAATATGTTTTTCTTTAGAACTGTATCTCATAATAATGAATGTCATAGACAATTGAGTACAAACTTGCAGAATAACCATTGGAGTGGGTTTGGAATGTTCCACAACAAAATGGTAAATTGTTAAAGGTGGTAAGTATGTTTATATCCTCAATTTGTTTATTACACACCATATACTATATGCTTTTAAAGACCATTCTAGCAAAAAGGTAATTTGCTAATTTGGGGATCTATAACTTTAAACACTTGGAATATAAGCATACTGAAAGGGAAAAGGTCAGGTGTAGGGTAATATTCTTCAAATTTTATTTTGTATATTCATCTATGTAATACATAGTGATTTCAAATCTATATTCAGTTATTCAGTGGCCAAAAAATTATCTTACAATGATGTATAATGACTATATGTATATCATAATTTATAATAAATATTTAAAGAGAACAACAACAACAAAAGAATGGCATATGGCCCCAGATGTGGTGGCATAGCAGTGGGCAATGCTGTGCAATGATGGACAATTGGAGCTCGGTTCTCTGGTCTCCTGTACACTCTGGGCATACCCATGATCCTAGCTGGCTGGAAAAGCTGGGGGCAGGATTATGGAATGAAAGCCTGTTGAGATTGCATCTCTCTCTTTCTGTTGTGAAAGTAAGAAATACACTTAAAAAAATGGCATATGATTAACAAAAATCAGTCAGTCAGCCAGTTGTAGTATAAGCTTTGAGATTTAGGTCACAAGTTCAAGCTGACATCATTTGAGTATTTGGAACTTAAACCACCATTGACTGAAAATAAAATCCTGTATATTATGTATTCCAAGCAGGATAGCCACTTAAACCTGCACAGGTTGTTCACAGAGCAAATCTGGGGAAGCCCTTCTCATAGACGAGAAATGGCGCTTCTTGGTGTTGTTCATTGCTGTCCAGTGTTCACTGTCCACAAAGGTTTACCCACTGGCTCTTACAAGGTTTTCATTTTCAACGTCGTATCTGTTTAGTTTTTCTGTGCCTTAATTTATTCAGTTGCAATCTTATTATTTAGCATTATCACGCACTAATTATTTATACCCCCATTGCTTCATTAGATGTGAATGATCTGACTTTAGTTTATTCACATACAGGTGAAAAACATACACACACACACACATAGAAATATACCACAGACATTGTTAGCATTTCTGGAATAACACATTAACACGTAAGGAAGTGCTTCATTTCCATGGAATTGTTTTCTTCTACCTATTATTTGTTTTCCTTCTCCTGGTGGCTAAGAATTTTGTTGGTCACTGGATAACTGAATATAGATTTGGAATCACTATGTATTTCACAGATGAATATACAAAATAGAGTTTGGAAAATATTACCCTACACCTGACCTTTTTCCTTTCGGTATGCTTACATTCCAAGTCTTTAAAGTCATAATTTCCCAATTAGCAAATAACCTTTTAACTGGAGTATGTGTATATATATATGTGTGTGTGTTATGTGTGTATATATATA
>NW_006159617.1:2340821-2354222 GCF_000334495.1 Tupaia belangeri chinensis | reverse complement strand
TATATATATATATATATATGTATATGTACACACACACACACACATACATATATATTTTTTAAGAGATTTTTGCTATAGGGCACCTATGCTCACTGGAACTGGAGTTATTTTTTAATTGCCAGAGGCATATATGTGTATCACTAGAGAGATACAAACAGAGATAGGGAGCAAGGAAGAAAGCACTCTTTAATGGGGTATGGTCACACCATAATTCCTTCATTATTTCTCTATGAGGACTTTGCACACACACACACACACACACACACACACACACACACACATATCTGACATGTTTTTCAAGCTGCCAGGCCTAGGATTCAAACTATGATGGCCCTGTGAGATCTGGCTCCCCTAACCACTAGGCTACAGGTTTGACCCTCAACTACAGTATATTTTTAAAGCTACGGGTGTCTAAAGATTCTTCCATAAATGTTGTATTTAAGCAATTTTATAATTGCATTATTCACTTGCTTCTATGTTAGGAATTTTCACATCTGCATTGATTGATCATTTGTGATATGTGTAGTTAAGAGAGGTATAGACCTAGAGAAAAGCACACAAAACCCTTTATTGTCAATTTTAGTCAGTTCTTATACTTGAAACCCATTCAGAGTGTCTATTTCCTTGCACTTTCCCAGTGTCAATTTTCTGTATAAATTTCTCCCATAAACTGTAACTTTGGTTGTTCTCATAATGATTGGTTTAGTCTTTTATGCCGTAATTTCTGTCATTCCTTTTTCCATTTGTCTAGTGTTGTAGGTAGTACTTTGCCTCTTGGTTTTTTTTTTGTCTGTAAGTTACAGGTTTCTCTCTGGAGACCCAGGAGAAATCACATTTGTGTTCTTTTCAAATCTTCTTTAAATATACCCACATTCTTTTGGTGTTTTATTTTTCATTCACCGTTGCTTCCATTTGACATTAATTCAATTCAGCAAAACCATTCTCTTAGATTTGCTGCATTCATCTTTGGATTCATGCTTTTATCAACTAAGAGAGTCAGTTGTGAATGCAGTGCCTGAATTTTATGGAATTGAACTAGACTTTTTGGAGAGTACAGTTTCTAGACATTGTATGCGCATATGTGCATGCACGTGTGTGTGTGTGTGTGTGTGTGTATGAGGTTGATTGAGGCAAATCAATAATATCACAACTACAACATAAAAGAGCAGCAGGAGATCAGAATGCATGTCAGTTATTATACTTACTGTATTACTACTGTGAAAATTACTAGAATGTATTAGAGAGAAACTCACAGGCTGTACTGGATGTCCCAATGATATAGTGAGGAAACAATCTGAGTAAGTTAAGGGGAGGCATTCACATTAGAGCAGGAGCCCAACTTTACATTCATGCCAGCTCTAGCCATGCCAATATTTACTTTCTAATTCTTTTCTCTTCTCTCTTTGAATATTCCTTTTGGGAGCTAGTTGTGGGAGATAGTTCAGGTCATGGCAGATGGACTAGTGAAAGCGGGGGCAGCCACATTAAATAGGAGGAAGTTTAAGGTTGTACTTTTGCAAATCACTCTCTCTCCAAAACTATATCTTTATTACTGACTTTTTTTTTTTTTTAAACTTATCATCTGGTATCTCCAACTGCTTCCAATTGTCTCCACACAGATAATAATGACATCTCAAATTCATTATATTGAAAATAGCTGTGTGTATTCTTTCCACAATCAACTTTTCCTTGACTTGTCTATTAATGATATAATAATTTTTTCCAGGCACTGAGCCTTAAAACCTGTGACATGTAGCTCCTTCTTTTTCTTTTTTTCTTGTTTCTTTCTTTTTTTTTTAGAGAGATTTTTGTTATAGGGCCCATGCGCTTGCTGGAGAGACAGAGAGACAGACACACAGACAGAAAGCGAGAAATCACCCCACAGCCGGAATGGCCAAGATGCAGTTCCTTTTCCTCCATTTTCCTCTTAGGATTTTGGTCATGCAATCACATGCGCCCAGTGCGAGTTTTAAGCTGCTGAGTCTGGAACTTGAACTGTGGACAACCACATGGGAATCCAGCGATGTAACCATTACGCCATCTGCTGATCTTCCTCATTCTTTTTCATTCACCATATCCAACCCATTGAAAGTTCTAAAAATTCTCTGAAGATATTTCTTCCAATGCTTGTTTCACATTTCCTCATGCAGTACTTTATTTTAGGCCTTTAATACTTTTCACATGAACATTTTTCAATAGTTAAATCAGGCTACTAACCTTCCCTTGTCTATTTCCCTTCCAATCAATAATATATATGTGATCAGTCAATCTTCACTAAAACTGACTATTGTCGTATGATCCTCTTATTGAAAATCACTTAGTGATTTACAATTGTTTATTAAATTGTTAGTTACCAGGGCTGGCAGGTGCCATGGTGGTTAAGAGTACTGGACTTCCACAGAGTCAGCATGGGTTTGAGTCCTGGACCTGGCAGTTTGCTTTTTTTTTGGAGAGATTTTCACTGTAGGGCACGTGCGCTCTCCAGACAGACAGAGAGAGACATAGAGACAGAAAGCGAGAAATCACCCCCCAGGGGGGATGGTCACGCCGCAATCCCTTCTCCTCCATTCTCTTCTCGGGATCTTGGGCACTTACACACACGAGCCCGGTGTGAGTTTTAAGCCACCGGGTCCGGGACACGAACCGCGGTCGACTACGTGGGAGTTCAGCCACATAGCCATTACGCTAACTTCTGGTTCCCCTGGCAGTTTGCTTTTTCACTTTACCTTTCTCTCTCTCTCCCACTCTATTCCTCTCTGGTCAAATTAAAATAAATAAATAAAGTTAAAATAATTATTTAAAAAATTGTTAGCTACCTGTCTTGTGTTTTAAAACTGTAACTTATCCTACTAGTTATATATTTCAACTAAAAAAGACAATTTAGAGGGGCTGGAAGATGACTATATAGGAACAAAAAGGAGATGAGTGGTGAGGAAATAAAGGCAGAGGCTAGAGCATGAGCTGAATGAAGTTCATATTCTTTTTTGTTTTCTGTTTTAGAGGATTTTGCTTTAGGGTATGAGAGAGAGAAAGAGAGAGAGAGAGAGAGAGAGAGGAAAAGGAGAGAGAAGATGAGAAATCACCCCCCAGGGGGGAAGGTCACATCACAATCCCTTCTCTTCCATTCTCCTCCTGGGATCTTGGGCATGCATGCACATGTATCTGGCATGAGTTTCAAGCCACCTGGTCCAGAACTTGAACCACGGTTGGCCATGTGGGAGTCCAGCCAACTTGACTACTATGCTATCTGCTGGCCTCAAACAGTGCATTTATATTCATCATTTACTAAGTACAAAGGCACTTTGTGCTAGGGATAATATATGATAAGAGAAAGTAGAGGAATATAAGTCAATCTTTGCTCATAAAGAATTTATATTTTAGTTAATTATACAAGAACACATGAAATGTTAATATAATATTAACAACAGAAGAGATATTATAATGCAAAACAGAGTTGTTTGGTGAATTTTATAATTTTTATAAATTTTAAAGGGCACAAGTTCAGTTTGGAATGATTGAGCTTTATGGAACAGATGGACTTGAGTGTTTCAGAAGCAGCATATCTTGATTTGAGTAGAGGGTAAAAATAATGAATTAATAAGATAAAGCAGGATAGGCAGGTAGTGGCTCCTCATAACAAACCATGTATGAAGCATTAGATTTTCAACTGTTAGGTTGTTGGAAAGTCATGATATATTTTTTTTGTTTTTCTATGCAAAAATGCATCATGACTTTCCCAACAACCCAATAGTTGCCTGGTCATGGAAGGCATTTAGGGTAGAGACCAATACTTGCTCTGTGGAGGAGGACCCAGGTAGGGTCAATAGGTTGCTGAAGAGATATGATTAGGAACTTATTGGGGGAAAACTTAGAACAGAAAGGTTTGAGGGAAAAATTGAAATCAGGACCTTGGAATTTGCCCTTAAATCTCACACTAATCTTTTAGTAAATTCTGTTGGCTCCTTTTTCAAAGTATGTTCCTACACTTTCTCTTCTACCACTTAGTCTGGGCCAACATCATTTTTCACCTTGGTTATTGCAGTAGAATACATCTGGCCCATGTACTTTTATTATCTCCAACCCTACCTTCATCAAACCATAGTCTTTTTCCTTTTCCTTTTCTTTTAATTTATAGGAGGCCTTGCACCTGCCAGAGAGAAATAGGAAAAGAAAGAGAAGGAAAGTGAGAAAGCACCCCTGAGCAAGGATGACCACATTGCAATCTCTTCTCCATTCTCTTCTTGGGATTTTGGGCAAGCACACACATGTGCCCAGCAACTTTTGCAATCTACTGGCTCCAGGATTCCAACCAAGCAGTTGATCCCATGTGGGATCCACTCTTCTTAATCACCACACCACCAGCTGGCCCAAGCTGTAGTCTTTTACTACATGACAGACTCAGTTTCCTATCAAAAAGGCAGATCATTTTATTCCTGAATACTCTGGATTATTCTTTTTTTTTTTAAATTTTATTATCATCATAATCTTTTTTATATTACATTGGATTACATATAACCTTACATTGACTTCCATTGCTTTTTCAAAAGGGAATGCATGGCATTGTCAGTCAATACAGAGACATTAATCTCCCCACTTTATCATTCAATGTCTTTTCTATGTTTTTCCCAATAATAATTATTATTATTATAATTTTTTAAAACAGTCAATCACTATTTCTCATTTTGCTTGTTAAAAGACTTTACCCATCATGAAATACTTCTCAGACCAGTCCAGTTGAGAATACTATACACGTCATCAACAGATAATAAACCATATCTGTTTCTCACTAACATCCTGCCTCTCTATTGTTCACTTGCTATCTTTCTCTATCCTCTTCTCTTTTTTTTATAGTTTATTTTTTATTATAATTTTTTTCCCCATCACAACACACAAATGAATTTTCCATCCAAAATACACTGTGCATTGGCTCAACCAAGCACGCCAACATACATGTTCTCAGCAAATAATTTCCCAACTCTTGTTTCCTGCATACCTTGCCCTCTGTTCTGCCATCCTAGATTCCCCATCCCCCCCCTATGACCCATCCTCCTCCCACATTGTCCCTGGCATCCCCGATTGCCCTCCGTGCCTCCCCCCTCCCCAAATGATCTGTCAGTGAACTTAATTAGTCTAAATATATCCAATAGTTATCGCAGCTGACACATACCTATACATGAACTCAAGTCTGACTTTAGGCCTAAACCCCATTGGGTAAAAAGAGCATACTATAAAGTAGAACCCAACTGGGCCCATAGCGCTCACTGCAGCCATCAAATATCCATTTTTTTTTTTTAATGGTACGAATAGTTTTACCGTTCTTTTTTTCTTGTTACCTAACATTCATTCCCTGAGCATCATCACAACGTACTAAATGTAATTTCCCATCCAGAATAGACTGCACAGCGACTCAATCAAGCATGTCATCATCAACACTCCATTTCTACTTTCATGATTATGTATATATATATGTTTTTTTTTTCTCTTCCTCTTTTTTTTTTTCCCCCTATGTTTGTCCCTCTGCCCTTTCCCACTCTCCCACTACACTATCTCTGCTATATACGGTTGTCTTCCAGAAGAGTTATTGAAAAAGTGATACATACAAGTAAAGGGAGAGAAGCCATGAGTTCCAATTATCAGCTCATAAAGTTTTTGACAATAGGGAGCATAGATTCTATTCAGGGTTGGATTAAGGGAGGGTCTCCTGCAGATCCACAAGTGTAGATGAGTCTCCAGGGAATGCAGTTTCAGGAAAGCAGTTCTGGTATGCAGGGATGATTATCAGCTGATGTGGCACAGCAGTCATCTTGTAGTTACCAGGAATGGTGTTGTTGGGGTCTGCAGTGTGAGTTGTCCTTGGGTATCTGGCTTCCTTAAAAATGGCAGAGTAGTTCTTGTTTTCCCCTGAGGTAATGCAGGGCTGGTAACTATCATCTTCTCAAGTTGCAAGTTCTTCATCCTTGTTTTCGGCCTTCGGGCCATCCAGCGCCAGAGAGGCCAGGGAGGCCGGGTCCCGGAGGGGGGCCGGCCATTCGCCCTGGCTGCGCGGTGGATTATTCTTCATCTCACTGAGAGTCAAAGTCCAAGTCCTTACCATGTTCTACAAAGTCCCATGTTATCTGATCCCTAGCTACTTTTTAATCTCATTTTCTTCCAGTGCCTCATTCACTCTGCTTGCCATACTGACCTCTTTGTTTCTTAAACACATTAAGCAGGTTCTTCCTCAGGGCTTTGGCATGTGACTACCTGGGATGATACTCACCTAGTTATAAGTGTGGCTCCCTCCCTTAATCATTCAGGTCACCTGCCCAAAAGAGTATTTCTTGATTTTCCACTAGGCATTCATGTCCACCAGTCAATCACTTTCTGCTACCTTATCTTACTGTAATTTTTTTTCTTCCCAAGCCCTTATATGTCTAACGTGGTATATGTTTATTCATTTGTTTATCATGAACTCTGCAGTAAAATAAATTCTTCAAGGCAGAAACTGTTTTTTATCTATTGTATCATAAGCACCTAGAACAGTGCCACATATATACTGTATGTTCAATGAATATTAAATAAACTGAGGATAAGAGGATAATACTAATAAAGAAGAACAGAGAAAATAACTTTGGAGCCATGGTAACTCTAGAGGAGTGAGAAGGTGTAAATTAATTTAAAGATTTACTGAGCATTGCATGTTGAAAATACAATCTTCTCTTATTTTTCTGGACAGATATAATAAATGTGATGGGTTTCTTCTTGACGGGATTAAATGATGTCTAGACAACTGGTAAACTATTTTTTCTAGGTATGCCTATGAGAAAGTTTCTAGACAAGATTCACATGTAAGGCAGGGAGCTTAGAGAGGAAGACCAACCTTCTGTGTGGGTGGGAAACATCCAAGTGGCTGGGGACAAAGAAGAGACAAACGTAAGAGCAGAAATTCTTTCTTTTCCCTCTCACTCTCATTTGATCCTTCCTTCCAGAGTGTGTTGGGTGTTCCATCTTTACACACGTACCTGCTCCACCTCCACCCTAAGATGTAGCCCTTTGCTATATTTGTTCCTGACAATTCTGGGCTTCCGTATTCCTCCAGCCTTACAGACTTTAAGTTCTTTAACCCTTAGATTCTAGACTCATACCAGATGCAGCCCAAGGACACTTAAGCCTGTGGTCTCCCAAGGATCCACTTCAGCCTTGGACTACAATTGCACATGCTTCCTTGCTTCTGAGTCTTTTAGTAGTTTCTCCATATTGTAGACAGCATATTGTAGGACTTTTCTACCTTGTGAGTATGTGACATAATTTCTATAATAAAGTCCTTCTTTTAACATATATATTTATCTTTTTGTTTCTGTTTCTCTGGAGAACTCTGATTAATGCAGTGGGTAAATAAAAATGGTAATTTAGAGGGATCAGGCCTATGAAAAAATATTAAAAATGGCAAAGTAGCAGATAGAGTAATGGTTACATCTCTGGACTCCTGCATAGTTAACTGTGGTATGAGTCCTGACCTGGTGGTTTAAAACTCATGCCAGGGACCAGCATTTGGCATAATGACCATGTCACTAGACTCCCATGTATTCAACTGCAGTTTGAATCCTGGACCCAGTGGCTTAAACTCATGCCAGGCACATGTGCATGCATGTCCAAGATCTCGAGAGGAGAATGGAGGAGAGGGGATTGTGGAGTTGCCATCTTCCCAGGGGGGGATTTCTCTCTTTCTGTCTCTCTGTCTTTCTGGCCAGCTCATGCACCCTATAGCAAAAACCTCTCAAAACACAAAAACAAATACAAAAACAAGAACAAAATTCATGCCAGATGTGTATGCACGTGTGCCCAAAATTCTAAGAGGAGAATGAAGAAGGGATTGAGGCATAGCCATTCCCCCCAGGAGGTGATTTCTTGCTTTCTCTCTCTCTCTGGTGAGTGCACACACCCAGTAGCAAAAATCTCTCTTAAAAAAATAGCAAATTAAGGGCCAACAGGTAATATGGTGGTTAGGTCACTGGATTCCCAAATAGGCAACCACAGTTTGAGTCCTGGACCTGGTGCCTTGAAAACCATACCAGGCATGCGCACGCCCAAAGTCCTAAGAGGAGAATAAAGGAGAAGGAATTGTGGTGTGGCCATCCCCTCTAAGGGGTGGTTTCTCACTTTTCTTCTCACTGTCTCTTTCTATGGCAAGTACACATGCCCTTTGGCAAAAAACTAAAAAAGACCAACCCCTCCCCCTAAACAATAGGAAGGGATAATGGAAGGTCAAATGGTGTTCCAATGGTAACACAAGGAATCCACATCGGAAGGTCTGGGGTTCACATTCTGGAGACGTGCTGTACATTCTGGATGTGCATACATATGCCCATGATTCAGGCTGACTGAGGCTGGGTGTGGATCACTGCATGAAGGCCCTATTATGGGTGACTTTCTCTCTCTCTCTCTTTCTCTCTCTCTCTGTATCTCCTCATGGAAGAAATAATCTATAATAACAGAAACTAAAAAATGTGATGGTGGAGTGTGGGAATATTAGATGGTATAGTCCCTGAGGAGATGATATTTGAGTTCATACTTGGATGATAAAGTTCCAACCAAATGACATTTGGGGGAAAATAATTTTCAGCTCTAGGAAGAGCAAGCCAAATTCCCTCAGTTTCCTTATTGTTCTACTCTCACACAACCTTTTCTTGCTATGAAGGACCCTTGTCCATTCATGATTATGTTAGTGGGGAGAGGCAGGGAAAATGAGTGTTCTTGGACTTCTTACCATTGTGGGAACAGTGCTATGCTTTTTAAAAATTATAATCTCTTTTTGACTATGTCTTCTGGGGCTCACTAAAGACTCTGTTGGTGGGCCTATTATTAAACTCTTAAGTGAACCTAGACAAATCTGTGACTGCAGGAAGGGAAAAGATTGGTATTACTGAAAATCCTCCAGATCAGTCCAGCACACTGATAAAAATAAAACATTTCACTTGCTCTTTTATCAACCAGTTATTAAAGGATTTTTAGCACTCTTACTTTCACCCAATTATGGGGTCCCTAGGGTCTAAGATGTGCTCAAGAATAAGACCTATTGTTAATATGTCATCTTTTCTTCATTTGTCCAAGTCTTTTTAGTAGCATTTTAAGGTTTTATTTACATAGATTGCATATTGTTTGTTATTTTTGTCCTTAGATATTTTATCTTTATTATTACTGTAAAGAGGCGCTTTTATAATTCCTATATAGTTGTATACATGTAGACTTCTGATATATCTTCTAATTTTTTTTTGCAACTTCTCTCTTTCCTTTAAAATTATTAGTAATACAGGAAATTCTGATTAATTCATTTACAGATGTTTATTGAATGTCCACTGTGTGCCAGAAAAATCTTCAAGGCCCCAGATATCAAGACATAATTAGACTAAAAGCTTTTTTGTATGAATTAGCATCTTCAAAATATTTTATTATATCTGTTGGGAAATGATCATACTATTCTGATTTTATTGAAAAATAGATGTTATAAAGCCATTGTTGGAAATTTTTGATAGTAAACATGCTAAACTAAGCAGTTTACAATTTGAATCATATCTTCTTGGACTAGGTGCCATTGTACACAGTAGTGCTTATTTTTCATATGCAAATACAATAGCTGAAGAAACATTAGTAAAGAAGATAGCTATGGATTCTGCTCTCATGAGACTTACCTTCTGCTAAGGTAAGTTTTTAATAGCATAAACAACTTATACAGCTAATTAAGTATATTGCTAAAATCATCTTTATTTTAATCTCCTGCTATCTTTTTAAACTTCCTTAATATGGAGGTCATCTTTCTCCTGATTTCTTCATAAAAATTCTAGCAGTCCTATGACATTTTTATGACTCTTAAATATTAAAATATTTTAATCATTGGAAGTTAAGAGCACAATCTCAGTGTAACTCCCATCTCTCCTTTTTGAAATAATAGTCAACAGTCTGAGAAAGAGGATGGTTGACTTCCTCTCTATCTATTGACTTTCTCCTCCACTCATTAGTTAGCTGCTGTTCTGACCCTTCCAACTGTGGAGCACTGAGAGGAAGGAGCATAAATGGAGCTAGAAAATCCCTACTTACCAGTACTATTGTGCAATAACTTCTTCCCTTTACTTAGCCTATTTCTTGTATTTCCTTTTTGCTGACAAACATTGGGAGTTTGAACTGATCCTAATATACCCCTCTTTTGTTCCTGCATCTGACCAAGCAACAGTCAGCAGTACAGTTTCTTACCTGTTAGATTTCTCAGATCTGAGTCACAAACTACAAAAGGCCTAACCGAAGTGTCTCGCACTATGCTTGGGTTTGGAAGAAGAATCCCCCACATCCATGTCTCTTCTATGTGGAAGTTTAGGTGAAGGGATAAATAGAACTCAGTTCTCAAAAAAAAAAAAAAAAAAGTCTTTTTCACAAATATCCTCTCATTCTCTTAACTTACTTAATTGTTATAGGTCTATCACCTAGTCCCTTATTACTCAAAATGTGGTCCTGGGACTGGCAGTTATCAATATTGCCTGGGGTTTATTAGAAATAAAGGATCTTGTATTCACACTAGGCCTGCTAAATCAAAACCTACATTTAAACAAGATAGGATGGTTATGTGTAGCCATATTTAAGTTTGAGGAGCACTCATACAATCTATTCTTAGTCTCTTAAAAATTTCTGCTGCTAATCTTTACATCTCACATTAGTATCTGATATCTATCATATCTTGGTGCCTCAGTGGAAACTTCCAATTTAGCATCTTGTTACAGAGTTAATAAGCAAAAATAAATAAACAAACAAATAAACATTAAATATTAAAGATTAGCTTGAGATACCTTCTGTGAAGAAAATATAAAAAGGTAATTTTTATGGGTTGAGTTGAACTTTCCCCCCCAATTCATATGGTGAAGTCCTTATTCCCAGTACCTCAGAATGTGACTTATTTGGAAATAGAAGATTTAATTAGGTAATTTAAAAGAAGGTCATATTGGAGAAGATAGACCCCTAAGTCAATATGATTGCTGTCCTTATGAAAAGGGAATTTGGAGACAGATACACATAGAGGGAGAATGTCATGTGCAAATGAAGGCAAAAATCAGGGTGTCAAGAGGTTCTATAAGCCAAGGAGTGCTGAAGATTGCCAGAAAACCACCAGAAGCTAGGAGAGAGGTCTAGTACCGATACTTTCTCACAGTCCTCAGAAGGAAACATCTGAGGTTACTGATCTCAGACTTCTAGTCTCCAGAACTTTGAGATGATACATTTTCATTGTTTAAGCCAATTAGTTTATGATACCTATTTATGGCAGCCATAGCAAACTAATACAGGAAGAATACATCAAAGAGAGCTGCTTTGGATTGATGGGGGGGTAAGACAGGGGGCAGGGCCAGGGAAGGTCTCTTGGAGAAAGTGATGTTTAACCAAAACCTAACTCAGGGAGGGAGAAGGGACCAGTCTTAGGGAAACCTGAGAAGAGGAATCCATAGAGAGGAAACAAAGAGGGAAAAGGCCTAGAAAAGGAGTGAGGTTTGGTGTGTTGAGATTGGTGGACTAGATAAATGCTTTCTTTTTTTCTGAATAAACATTTTTTGGCAGGTGTTTGGAAAGAGTTAACACAGGCTAGGGCTTGTAGGTGGCATGGTGGTTGAGGTGTTAGACTTCCGCATGACTGACTGCAGTTCGAGTCCTGGACCTGGCAGCTTTCTTTCTCACCTTATCTCTCTCTGATGAACAAATTGAAGAATGATGATGATAATAAATAAATAATTGGATAGATGGTTCTTTAAAGAAAATAAAAGAGTTAACACAAACTAAAACAGTAACCAAGTTTTACCATGGAGTAACTTGAGTCATTTGATATTTCTGTGATAGCTCAGTGCATCTCTTTTGGTGGTACCAATACACACAAGTAGATAGGACCGAATTTGATGGTTATTCTTTTAACACTACAATATTTCAATTCTGTTTCAATTGCCAGTCCACAAATGGCAATTTGCAGAATATCCTTACTCCACTTCTTAAGTAATTGATTTGCTTAAATAGCAATCTTAGTACCATGTGACTAGGACTTCTGTGAATTATAGCTGGAAGAAATCATGGAAGATTATCACAGTTTACAGAGGAATGGTCAACAAACATGGAGGGGGTTAAGTCAGGGGTCGTTCAGAATCAGGAGTAGACCTTTTCTTCTAATCTGCACTGCATGCAGTTTCTGCTGGTTCTGCTACAGCTTCCTTCAGAAGTGAGTACATATTTGTTGATGTGACAACATCAAAACTATGTCTTTCTTTGGAAAATATAAAGCAAAGGGGAAAGGCAATTTTTGGTAAATGAAAGTTCTCTACAGTCTGAATTTTTACCAGTTAGCACTAAGGAATTTTGCTCATGTAGTGAGAATGAAAACATATTGAAACAAATAACCCAAGTTTTCCATTGCACTTCCAGAAGATGAGGATTTGGCTCATTATTAATATTCTCTGCTTGATTGCTCCTCTCTGTTGTGCTGGAGATAAAAATGCCTTGTGGTCTTACTCCAGACAGGGCTGAAGAAGTGACTGATGCAGGGCATAGCCTAGCAGGCTGGGGACTCATGGAGCATCCATTGTTAGGAAACCCAGGAAGGTGCTGGCAAAAGCATGAGGCTGGCAAAACTCCTGTTTCATGCTGTCTTTGTCCCCTTTTCTGCAGATACTTCTCAAAGGAGAAAGAAATTTATTTTTTTGATTGCCACATATATTCTCACTAAATGATCACAACACAGCTTGGATGTAAATATTTGTATCTCTAGTTTCCTGAATTGACCCTGGGACTTAGAGGTCAAGTCACTTATTTTATGGGCATGATGAAGTTAGAATAAAGTTTGATGAAGACATGACCTTTTTTTGTGATAGACTGCTTGTTTCTGAATTTTAGCTTTACTTCTTACTAGTTGTGTGACTTTGGTTAAGTTACTTAAACTTTCTGTACCTCGGTGTCCTCATCTGTAAAATGGAGATAAAAATACTAAAAGTTCTTACCCCTTGATCTGTTGGAAGACTTAAATGAATCACTATGTGTGGTGTTTGGAATATGGACTGACACATGACGATGAGGGAGCATGAATCCAGGTATTTGACCCCAAGCTTCCAGTGCTGTTTGTTCTAAGTTCAAGATACTTCTTTCAAAAGCCCAGCTTCCCTCATGGCACTTGGCCACTTTTCAGCCATTTTTCTCCCTGTCCTCCCACTTCAAATTACCTCTTCTAAACACCAATTCTTCAAGAACTACCTATGGTTTGGATTAGTTAACCTGATTAAAAAAAAAAAGTCACTGTGAGCTGAGGTATTACCTAGAGCTCCTGGCTTGTTGGTATGATTTTGCAATGCAGATAGTTAGAGTTATGCAGAGTTAGGGTGGGCTGCCTTCTAAAGTAGAGGCTGGGAA
>NW_006159617.1:2330153-2340334 GCF_000334495.1 Tupaia belangeri chinensis | reverse complement strand
AAAGAGTTGGTGCTCTTTTTCTATGCAAAAAGGAGACCATAACAGGAAGAACAGTCACATTGGAAGACAAAACATTGTGTATTAGATCTTTCTTTACCTCCTATCTTGCTGTTTGTTAGAGGTTCTCTTCACTTGCATGTAGGCCAGGCAGACCTGTGTGCAGCAAGTCACCTGAATGAAACCAGGTTGCTATAGAACCTTTATAGAAACAAATTTATTATCTTGATAGTTTTTTTATTATAGCCATTAAAGGTTTCCATTCAGAGATTAGCATATTTGGGGAGAGTTTTTTTTTTTTTCAAGTCAAACTGATTATTTATTTCAAATTTATTTCAAAATATAGCTCACTTTATATCAGAACACTAGATGTTTGCTTAAATTGTGGTTTGCCAGGTATGATACTTTGTCCTGAAGTTTGTTCTTGCCAAAACTATATCAGACTATAGAAGATTTTGAACACATGCACAGTCTGACCTCCTAACTGGGCAAAGAAAGTGCACTGAAAATAAAATTGTTTTCAGGGATCAGAGAAGAAATGAAGAATAGATTTAGTACTTTCTCCTACTTCTAAAAATTGAACCAAGGAGAGTAGGATAAAAGGCCACAGATCTTTTAAGGAAACAAAGCTTGTGTGTGTATGTATGCGCTTTCTTTCTGTTGACAGATGGCTCTTAGTTACCAAACTTGGAAGAAATGTAGGCAGTAAATCAGTTTTCCCATTTTATGACAGACTTTATCATGAAAGATGATTCTAAATGTAAACACAGTGGGTAAAATGCCACTTAGAGGGAATTTAATAAACATACTAATTTAGACCTCAGTGAGAGAGCACCTAAATATCAAACATAATGATATACCACAAATCAAATATTCAGGATATCTATTTTAATCTAAGAGGAAACAGAACTCTTTATTCTAATCTTGCTGTAAAGCCTTTGGCTTCCTAAAGTATGTGATCTTGTTAAATTAAAGGATTAAAGTGAATGCATCCTTACTTTGGTATGTACTTACAACTAAATAAATAACATGCTTGTTATGACTGCAAACAAAATGAATTAAGTGAAACAAGACAGAAAGCATGGACTTGCTGATGTCTTTGTTTTTGACAGCCTCTAATCCTGGAAACAGGAAGATATTGAGATGAATAAACATCCTTGTCTATGTGAGCTCCCAAGTGGTTAAGTCTATGCCCAGAGTCATGCTAAAAAGTTCAGAGACTGAAGCTTCTGGAGACCTTGCATATGTATAAAGGAAATCTCTTTCTTCCATTGTCTTCTCTGTTTCCTGCTTATCTGAAAATCCACTAATGCTTTAGCATTTAGATCTCTCAAATAGAGTAAGGGAGGGGGTAGAGAAGAAAAACTCCTCATTGAACTCTTTAGAAGACTTGTCTTCCTTGAGCAGCTGTCCCAGTTTAGTCTTCATCACCTGTCATTGAACTCTTTAAAAAGAAAATAATACCTAGTGTTTTCCATGAAAATTCCCATTCCTGGCAACATTTAACACAGAGGCCACAGCTGTCTTTCCTTTCTTTGTGGAATACTGTCCTGAACATGCCAGCAGTTAAATGGCCATGAACACACCACAGACGTTTGTTTATTGGGAATCAAAATGTGGAGTGGGCTACAAAACTGGGGGCTGGATTATTAAGACCAGATTGAAGAGTGTTGTGGGATTGTTGGGTAAATATTACTAGTGGTACAATATTGAAAAGATTGGAAAATCATCAACCAGCTACAGCACATGATTCTACCACAAGCCTTAGTTTTTGAAATCTTAAACTGTAACATGAAGAGTGACCTAATTTCATCCATGTGGGCTTCATGTTTGATGTCAACAGACTTTTCTTTTCAAACTGTTCAGAGAATGCAACAGGGTCTTTAGCCTTTAATAAAATCCAGGCTGTTTCCTGCTAAATCACTTATCTTGAGGGATTAATTATTTTTACATTTATGACTGATATTCCATGAATTCATGGGTTTTCCTGTGACTTTTTATGCATGTCCTTTTTGCAAGGGACAATTAACCCTAAGTCTTAAAACATTAGTTTCCCACAGGTGCAGTGGAAATGAAGTAGGTCCTGAGGCAAATGGTGCTGCTCACTCCCCAATGGGTTCCTAAAAGACACAGGATGAAGATAATGGTTGTTGTCAGAAGTAATGTACATGATTCTTGCTTTATACAGAAGCAACTTTTGGACTTAAATTGTGACAAATATGGACATACAGATAAGGAAAGCACCTCTTAAGTGACTCTTGCCAAAGCAGTTTGAAATATGACTTGAGGGCTGGAGCTTCCTTGTAGATTAAGTCTACAATATTTTTTTCCACCAGAATAAGATGTTCTCAATAAGATTATAAGTAGTTTTTTCTACCAAACAAACTGCTAGTTAACAGATAATCTTTTTTCCCTTTATCATTTTGATCATTAACTTTAAAATACTGATGGGCACATTTCACAAGCATGTCTTTTAAAAGGCTCAGTGTGACTAAAATTTCTGAGACACAGTTCAGACTAGAATAGTTGAAAGTGGTAGTGTCTGTCCTGAAAGAGCCCTGAGGACTTCTAGGTTGATAAAAGTAGGGATACTACAACTAGATTTTTTTAGGAAAAGTAAGCAGGGAAAAACTCAGGCCTTTGGCCAGTCTCTAGCTATGCTCAATTTTTTAGTGATTCATAATAACCTGATAGTTCACAGACTACAGTATCAACATCGTGGGGGATTTGTTAGAAATGCACAGAGATGCTCATGCCCCTCCCTAAACCTACTGAAACAGCATCTGTATTTTAACAAGAACCTAAAGGATTTGATAAGCATGTTTAAGTTTGAGAGGCATTGCTTTACAGGGCTTCGGAGCATGACTTTGGGAGGTCTTAACTAACTAAGCTGATCTTTTGAAAAGCACCCAAGAAAAGGAAAATTTTCTTTGCTGATTGTAACCCTGGAATGTCAGAACAGATGAGTTAATATCAGGTTGGATGTATAAATATAAAAAATATTTCTAACTAGGTAGTGTAGGATGCTCTCTGATACTAAACATGAACAAGAGGAGTTCCTCTTTAAAGGCCTGAGGCTGAGTACAACAAGAAAGGAAGTAGGCTAGAGATACTTTTGCCTCAGTTTTATAATGATTTTGAAGTTGAATTCCACTCTTCATTTTTGAATTTGAACATTCAAATATCCTGGGGCAGCAGAATCATCATAATTGCAAGTTTTATTCTAAAAGCAAACAAACTAGAAGGATCTTTTTTCTCAGGACCAGACATTTAACATTTTGAAAATACTTTGATTAACAGTATATAAAAAACACACATTGTATACATTGGATGAAATTTAATGTCTAAAATAAATTATGAAATATTAATATTTGCATTCATTTTGACATTTGTCTTTTATAAAAGAAAATGTATCTTCATCTCATATTTTCACATTTTTAACTTATTAAAAATAAATCGACAAAATAAGAAAATTCAAATGATAGGAGGTATAATGAAAAAAAAAAAGTCTACCTATTCAGGATCCTCTTCTAATATAAAGAAATAATTATGGTTGATTGAGAAAACCAAGGTCAGAGATTGCCTTGGGACCTCCACTTTCTACTGACCATTCCAAATGTCCAGATCCTCTTATATCCACCTCCCTCCTCCAGCATTATTCCTGGCCCCTACATGGTGGCAGCCAGTGATGAAACTGAGGCCAGGATTGCCTTGGGACCTCTGCTTTCTCCTGGCTACTCCAGACTTCATAGTTTCATGAAGTGCGTGACACACAATGCATGCCACATGGGCCAGGTGACCCCCTACTTTATTTCTCAGTTGAAACGCTGCAGCTCAGCCCCAGATGCACCTGTTCTTAAGAAACTGAGAGGCCATTGAAATATCCAGTTCCAGTGACATCAGTGCAGGTTGCAGGATGAGCATGAGGGAGACAGAACTGCAGAGGGATCGTGGCTCACCTCCTCTCGCACACTTTGAATGGTCAAACTTAACTTCAAGAAATTGGGAAGAAACATATAAATCATCAGATGACCAGAAACCAGCATAGAGGCACAAGAAATATGAGAAAATGAGAAAATATCTCTCCCCCAAGGGAAAAGAACAATTCCTCATCATCTACAAACAGTACAATGGAACTCATGGAAATGTCAGATAAACAATTAAGAATATTCATAGAGACAAAATTAGATGAGATGCAACATAAAAGAGACAACTCCAGAAGATGCAAAAGAAAGAGACAACAAGCTCCAGGAGATGATAAATTCCTTCTGTGATTTGAAAGAAGAAATAAATACTATAAAAGAGAATCAAACTTAACTGTTAGAGCTGATGTCATACAGGAAATCAAAACCTCCCTCAAAAGTATTTAAAAGCAGATTAGGTCATAAAGAGGATCAAGTATTGGATATAGAAGACAAAAACTCTGCCCTAGAAAAACTCACCCAAAAGACTGAGACTATAATCCCCCAAAATGAGGATAATATACGAGAAATACTAGATACCATGAAATGCCTAGACCTTTGAATAATTGGTATTCCAGAAGGCAAAGAAACTAATAAGGGAATTGATTATTCCATGAAATTCTGGGAGAAAATTTTCTAAGCCTAGAGAAGCATTGAAACATCTAGACCCAAGAAATTAAAAGGACCCCAAATAGAATCAACCCAAGAAGATCTTCTATATGGCATATCATAGCCAGATTGATCAAAACCACAGATAAAGATAAGATACTAAAATTGACAATAGAGAAACATCAAATTACTTACAAAGGTTATCTTACCAGGCTAACATCAGACCTCAGCAGAAACAATGAAAACCAGGAAAGAATGGGAAAATAAATTCAGTCTTAAATGAAAAGCAATTTCAACCAAGATTACTATACCCAGAAAGATTATCATTCAAAGGGAAGGAAAGATAAGTAAATTCTCAGATATATAAAACCTGAAAAAATTGTCCAACATTAGACCAGCTCTTCAAGAAGTTCTGAAGGAAGTGCTATACCGGGAAAACTAAAAAGAGAAAGAAAGAAAAAGAGAACAAAAATCAATGAAGAAAATGGCCAACTTAATAGTAGGGACAAGTCCAGAAATGTCTGTAGTATGTTGAATGTTATTGGATTAAGTTCTCCAATCAAGAGACATAGACTGGCTAAATGGATTAAAAAACAGAAACCCTCTATGTATTGTCTACAAGAAATGCACCTCCTGGATAAATACAAACATAGACTAAAAGTGAAGGGCTGTAAAAAGGCATTCCATGCAAACAGAAATGAAAAAAAGCTGGAATTGTGATATTGATTTCAGACAAAATAGGCTTTAAGACAAAAACCGTAAGAAGAGACAAAGAAGAGCATTATATAGTAGTGAAAGGGCTACTTCATCAAGAAGATATAACACCTATATTTATGCACCCAAGTCATGAGCACCCAAATACGAGACAGAAAAACTGCTAAATGTAGAAGGAGAGATAGACTGCCATGCACTAATTGTTGGGTATCTCACACCCCACTATCTCCTTTAGACAGATTGTCTAGACAAAAATAAGGAAAGAGATACAGAGTCTAAATGATTTCTTGCTTTCTGTCTCTCTGTCTCTTTCTGGTGAGCACATGCACCCTATAGCAAAAACCTCTGAAAAAATAAAATGGATTATAAAACAGAAACCGTCTATGTATTGTCTACAAGAAATGCACCTCCTGGATAAATACAAACATAGACTAAAAGTGAAGGGCTGTAAAAAGGCACTTGAGTGCTGAAGATCCCAGGAGGAGAATGGAAGAGAAGGGATTATGGCATGGCCATCCCTCCTGGGGGGTGATTTCTTGCTTTCTGTCTCTCTGTCTCTTTCTGGTGAGCACATGCACCCTATAGTAAAAACCTCTGAAAAAATAAAAATCAACATAAAAAATCTGTAGCATTTCTTGGGACCTACAGATGGCGTAATGGATATGTTGCTAGAAGACTCCCATGTCAACTGTGGTTCGAGTCCTGGACCTGGTGGCTTAAAATTCATGCTGGACACATGTGCTCATGTGCCTCAAATCCTGAGCAGAGACTGGAGAAGAGATTGAGGCATGGTTATCCCCCTGGGAGGGTGATTTCTCACTTTCTGTTTCTCTGCCAAGTGCATGCGCCCTACAGAAAAAAAAAAAAAAAAAAGAAAAAAAAAGAAAATTTATGGCATAGCATTTATATATATGAACAATAAACAGAGAGAGGTAGAACTAAAGTACCATAGCCACAAAAAGTATAAGATACCTAGGAATAAATGTAACCAAAGAAATCAAAGACCTTCATAAGGAAAACTATGAGAAGCTAAAAAAAGAAATTGAAAATGACACAAAAAAGTTGAAGGACATCCCATTTTCCTGGATTGAAAGAACTAATATAATAAAAGTGGCAATTCTACTCAAATTAATCTACATATTTAATGCAATCACAATGAAGTTACTGGATATATTCTTCACATATTTAGAAAAGATAATCATAGAATTTGTCTGGAATCATAAAAGACCCATATTGCCATAGCAGTTCTGCACAAGAAGCATGGAATTGGAGGCATCTCACTCCCTGACCCAAAATATATTACAAAGCTGTGATTATCAAAACAGCATGGTATTGACAGAAAAATAGACATGAGGACCAATGGAAAAGAATAGAGATCCCAGAAATAAATCCCAAAACATACAGACAACTGGTTTTTGACAATGGGCATAAGTTATTCCAGCAAGAAAAAGAAAATCTTTTTAGCAAAAGTTGGTGGAAAAAATAAAATGAGTACTTCCTGGTGAAATGTGAATCTGGATCCTTATCTCTCGCCATTAACAAAAATCAACTCAAAGGGGATCAAAAATCTAAACCTAAGAGCTCAAACTATAAAACTGCTGATGGAAAACATTGGGGAAACTCTGGGAGACATTAGAGTAGTCAAAGACTTAAATAAGATCCCCAAAGAGCAGGCAGTAATCCCAAAAATAGACAAGAGGAGTTACATTAGATTATGAAGTTTCAGCAGAACAAAAGGCAAATTAGTGTGAATTAACCATCCTTGGAATGGGAGTATATTTTTGTGAAGTGAGCCTCAGATAAGGGATTAATAACCAGAATACAGAGGGAACTCAAGTGACTTACCTGGAGGAGAAAAAAAAAAAAAAAAAAAAACCCACTAAACTAAAAAGTTGGAAAATGAGCTAAAAACAGTTTTTTTTTCTTTTTTTTGAGAGGTTTTTGCTATAGGGTACATTTGCTCCCCAGAAAGACAGAGAGACAGAAAGTGAGAAATCACCCCCCCCCACACCCTGGGATGATGGCCATGCTGCAATCCCTTCTCCTCCATTCTCCTCTCAGGATCTTGGGCACGCATGCACATGCACCTGGCGTGAGTTTAACCCACCGGGTCCGGGACTTGAACTGTGGTCAGCTACATGGGAGTCCAGTGACATAGCCATTATGCTAACTGCTGGTCCCCAAAAATAGCTTTCTAAGAAAGACATAGGAACAGCTTTTTAGCATATGAAAAAATGCTCAACATCCCTTATCATAAGGGATATGCAAAGCAAAATAAAAAATGAGATACCACCTAACTCCAGTCACAAAGGCTAAGATGAAAAGAAGAAAAAATTACATATGTTGGTGACGCTGTGGTGGAAAGGGAACTCTCCTACACTGTTGGTGGGAATGCAAATTAGTCCAGCCACTGTGGATAACAATGTGGAGGTTATTCAAATATCTACAAACAGAATTACCATATCATCCAGCAATTCCACTCCTGGTTATCTACTCAAAGGATAGGAAAATAGTCAGAAAATTGCTTACATATCTGAGTTTATTGCAGCATTATTCGTAATTGCTAAGACATGGAATCAACCCAGATGTCCATAAACAAATGAATGGACTGAAAATAAGTGTCTCATATACCCTATAGAATACTTCTCAGCCTTAAAAATCACCAAGACTGTGGCATTTGATAGAAAGTGGATGATTATGGAAAATTTACTGCAGAGTGAAGGAAGCCAGGCTATGAAAGAGAGACATTGTATGTCTGACCATCCACACTCTATAGTGGAACTGAATGGTTCCAGGATATAGATGCATGGAAAATGGTTATGGATTCTGGAGACAGTGTGTGAAGTGAGTGGGAGGAGGGGGAGAGTGTGATGAAAGGAATCAAGGAGAAAATAGAGAGGCAAGACCTTTATGAGACACAGAAATAGATGATTATCTTTTCTGTTAATTTCCATTTAATCACATATATCTTTACAGTGAAGAACATTGGTTTTTCTAGCATGAATACCATGCATATCAGTCAAGACAAAGACACTCTTTACATTATCATCAGCAAATAGCTTTTCATTTTTTGTCAATTAAACATACCTTTTTTTTCTTCCCTGTTCCCCTTGTTCCCTCCATTACCCCTATCCTTACTGTCTCTAGTATCTGTCCTTGCCTTTTCTGCTACTATACATTACAAACTTTCAATTTCTGCTATAGAGCACAGACAATCAGTATATATTGAATAGGAGCATATAGAGTCTGTCCTTCATAGTCTGGCTTGTTTTACTGAGCAGTAAGTCTTCCATATTTATCCACTTTGTATCAAATGTCAGGGTTTCTTTTTTTTATGGCTGAGTAGTATTCCATAGAGTACATATGCCACATTTTTTCAATTCAAACATGTATTTATGGATATCTGGGTTGACTCCATGTCCTAGCAATTGTAAATAATGCTGCAATAAATATGGATGTGCAAGTGTTTTTCTGACTGAGGGTTTTTTTATCCTTTGTGTAAATATGTAAGAGTGGAATTACTGGGTCATATGGTAGTTCTATTTGTAGGTTTCTGAGGAATCTCTATATCATTCTCCAAGTAGTATTGCATTCCCACCAATAGTGTAGGAGAGTTCCCTTTTCACCACAGCCTCATCAGGCACTTACTTTTTTTTTTTTATTTTAATTTTAGTCATACTAATTAGGGTTTAGTGGTATCTCATTGTGGTTTTGATTTGCATTTCCCTTACAATAAGAGATGTTTAGCATGTTTTCATATGCTTTGGGTACATTCGTATGTCTTCTTTGAACAATTGTCTGTTCAGCTCATTTCCCATCTTTTAATTGAACTAATTTTCTTTTGTGGGTAAGCTGCTTGAGTTCCCTTTATATTCTGGTTATCAGTCTCTTATCTGAAGTGTAGTTTGCAAATATATTCTCCCACTCTGAAGGGGATCTTCTCACTCTAGTCACTGTTTCTTTATTGTGCAGAAGCTCTCAGCCTAACGTAGTTCCACTTGTCTATTCATGTAAACTATTGCCTGTGCTTTGGGAATCTTCTTTAAGAAACCTTGGCCTACTCCAAGGTCTCCAAGAGTTTTGCCTGTGTTTTCCACCCGTAGTTTTATAGTTTGAGATTTTATGTTTAGATTTTCAATTATTTTAAGTTGCATTTTGTTAGCGGTTAGAGATAAAAGTCCAATTTAATTTTTTTGCAGGTGGATATCTAGTTCTCTCAGCACCATTTGCTGAAAAGATTTTCTTTTCTCCACTGCTTTGTCTTGTGCCTTTTGCCAAGAATCAGTTGATTGGGAACCAGCAGTTAGCGTAATGGCTATGTCGCTGGACTCCCACGTAGTTGACTGCGGTTCACATCCCGGACCCCACGGCTTAAAACTCACATCAGGTGCGTGTGTGTGCATGCCCAAGATCCCGAGAGGAGAATGGAGGAGAAGGGATTGTGGCATGACTATCCCCCCTGGGGGGTGATTTCTCGTTTTCTGTCTCTATATCTCTCTCTGTCTGTCTGGTGAGCGCACGCGCCCTATAGTGAAAACCTCCCCACCCCCCCCCAAAAAAAAATCAGTTGATTGTATGGTTTACGGTTTATTTTGTGGTTCTCAATTCTGTTTCATTGATCTACCTGTTTTTGTGCCAATACCATGCTGTTTTAACTATCTCAGTTTTGCAATTTTTTTTAAATTTATTCATTTTCTACATTAATTCACTATGCACCATCACAACACACAAATGAATTTTCCATCCAAAATACACTGTGCATTGGCTCAATCAAGCACATCAACATATATGTTCTCAGCAAATAATTTTCCAATTCTTATGTCCTGCATACCTTGCCTTTTGTTTTGCCATCCTTGATTCCCCATCCCCCACCCTCTGCTATGTCCCATCCTCCTCCCC